>NC_142071.1:24235000-24380000 GCF_059756535.1 Pantherophis guttatus | reverse complement strand
TTTTCATTAAACTGGACATCTAAACTAGACACTAAACTACCCAGTTCCAGCATCAGTTCTTCAGAAGAAGAAAAAGTCTTCTTTTCTTTGAAGATGTTTCACTTCTCATCCAAGAAGCTTCTTCAGCTCTGACTGGACTGTGGGGGAAGAAGCTTCTTGGATGAGAAATGAAACACCTTCAAAGAAAAACCAGAGAGTCAAGTGACCTCTTGAAAAAGCTCCTTTGGGACAGTATTGTGAAGCCTCTTCATGGCTTCTTGGCAGGGACATTAACAAAATCCAGTATTATAGTGGTGAAGATAAAATGTAAAGGTTCCCTTCACACATATGTGCTAGTCATTCCTTACTCTTGGGGGCGGTGCTCATTTTCGTTTCAAAGCCAAAGAGCCAGCGCTGTCCGAAGACGTCTCCGTGGTCATGTGGCCGGCATGACTCAACGCCAAAGGCGCATGGAATGCTGTTACCTTCCCACCAAAGGTGGTCCCTATTTTTCTACTTGCATTTTTTACCTGCTTTCGAACTGCTAGGTTGGCAGAAGCTGGGACAAGGAACGGGCGCTCACCCCATTACACGGCACTAGGGATTTGAACCGCTGAACTGCCGACCTTTCGATCGAAAAGCTCAGCGTCTTAGCCCCTGAGCCTTCTATAGTGGTAGGTGGGTGAATTATGACAGGGCATATTCGCAAGGCGAAGAAAAGGAGGATTGCTTTTCAGGATTGTGGTCAGGCTAATGCTAATTAAACTCTGCCTGGGAGGCTTTCAGAAAGACTCCGTGTTAATTAATTGGATTGCTCAAGGTCCTATTTTAGCACCGTTTTATCGTATAGGATTTAAAATCCTGGCTTTTAAAAACTTTTCTTTCTTTCTTTCTTTTTTTCCAGCCAATGGTGATGTGTGTGTGTGTGTGTGTGTGTGTGTGTGTGTGTGTGTGTGTGTGTGAATAAAAACACATTTGTGAGCGGGCCATTTTTCTGACCCTCTCCGGCAACCTTTACAACAGGTTGCAAATGTGAAACTTTGCGAACAGTTAGCATCGTTGGTTAATTGGCACCCTGCTGGGTAGGAAAATAATAGTGCTCTGTTGCACCCACTCTCGTATTTTCCTTTTTTATCGCCGACAATACGCAAAAATGGTTTTCAATTTTTATTGATCCTCGTGGCGGTTATCCCCTCTTGACAAACCAAGAAAACAACGTGAGTTGCAGACCTTCCTTTGTGGGCCTCCTCTCTTTCTAATTTTTCTTTCTTTCTAACTCTGCTGGATGAAGTGCACCAAATGATCCTGCAAAAAAAAAAAATCAATGGCAGGGAATCAACAGATGTTGCCTGCCAAACAAAGGCTTTGCATTTTTGTCGGCCCCAAAGGTATTCTATGCTGGCCTATCATGGCTAGACTACTTGATCTCATTTGCTTGTCTCTGTAGTGGTACAATCTTTCATTTACTTTGAGGTTGGAAACAGACACACACGCAGAAAAAAAAGATGGCCCTCAAATAGTTTTGTAAAAGAAAGTTTTTTTCCCCTCTCAAAAATACACCCCCCCCAATTACTCCCCTAAATCCAGGATAAAATCAAAAGATCGGCTTTCAAAAGTGTATCAGACATTTTGCATTGTCGCTTTTCCACTGAGTTGTTCTCAGCCTTCTCAGCAAAATAATTTAATCATAACAAGCAAGAGATTTTGGAGAGCTTCTCGTTCAGCCTCCTGCCCAATGGAAGAATCTGGTACTGTGGCATCTCTGACAGAGTTGAAATGCCCACAATGGAGGGCAGGCCATTCCTTACTCTGGTCCATTATGGCCTTTACTGAAGAAGGACAATGTTCTCCAGGTCACTCATGGCTTTGACTCCTCCTGTTTCGGACTTCAGTATAGCAATGAGCTCTATCAGAGGTTGCCAGTGTAGACGGCAATCAGGATCTACTGGAGTGGAGTGGAGTGGAGTGGAGTGGAGTAGAGTAGAGTAAATAGAGTAGAGTAGAATGCAGTTGGTGGGGTGGAATAGGAATAGGACAAGAATCGAAATAGGGATAGGGATAGGGATAGGGATAGGATAGGATAGGATAGGATAGGATAGGATAGGATAGGATAGGATAGGATAGGATAGGATAGGATAGGATAGGATAGAACAGGAACAGGAACAGGAACAGGAACAGGAATAGGAATAGGAATAGAAAATAGAACAGAACAGAACAGAATACTGAGAATAGAATAGAGTAGAGTAGAGTAGAGTAGAGTAGAGTAGAGTAGAGTAGAGTAGAATAGAATAGAATAGAATAGAATAGAATAGAATAGAATAGAATAGAATAGAATAGAATAGAATAGAATAGAATAGAATAGAACAGAACACAACAGAACACAACAGAACAGAACAGAACAGAACAGAATAGAACAATTTGGAATGGAATATTCCAAATTGGAATATTGGAATTGGCCAGGTGTGATTAGACACACACATTTGTCCCCAGTGCAGAAGCTCTTGGTGTACATGCAAAGCAACAAGGTAATAATAATCATAATAATGTTACATAGAATAGAATTAGAATTAGAATTAGAATTAGAATTAGAATTAGAATAGAATAGAATAGAATAGAATAGAATAGAATAGAATAGAATAGAATAGAATAGAATAAAATAGAATAGAATAGAATAGAATAGAATAGAATTCTTTATTGGCCAAGTGTGATTGGACACACAAGGAATTTATCTTTGGTACATACACTCTCAGTGTACATAAAAAGACAAGATACATTCGTCAAGAATCATAAGGTACAGCACTTAATGATAGTCATAGGGTACAAATAAGCAATCAGGAAACAATCAATATCAATATAAATCATAAGGATACAAGCAACAAAGTTACAGTCATGCAGTCATAAGTGGGAGGAGATGAGTTAACAATTGCCTCTCCTTCCAACTTAAGAAAGTAAAAACTCTTGAAACGTGGTCGTTCAAATGGAACCTTTTATTAAGCAGAAGTGATAGCAACCCAGTTAAAGCAAGATCTGAATACCTTTAGGCAAAACAAGTAGGATTAAAGCAGTAGAGACCCCTCCCTTTAAATCAGAATGAAGATTTTAGCCAATACACAAGTGTGAAGATGTTTTCTTTACTAGTTTCCCTGAGAACCCTAGCAAACATGTATTCACATCATTATCCTTTAAAGTGAAACAGCCCACATGGCTGTCATAAACATTCCTCCACGTTAAGAGGATCTCAGGGCTCTTTGGCGCCAGAATATAGGTTGTAAAATATCTGTTGACACAGGCAATGCTAGTAAATTGAATCCAAGCCTCCCCCTTCTCCCAATTGTTTGGCAGTATCACTCTTAGGGATCTGACAATGAGTGATAGGAACAGGGAGAAGACTAATAGTAATAGTAATGCAATCTTAGTGAACAGTTCGACAGTTTGAGGGAATTATTTGTTTAGCAGAGTGATGGCGTTCGAGGAAAAAACTGTTCTTGTGTCTAGTTGTCTGGGTGTGCAGTGCTCTATAAGAGGCGGTAGCAGAGAAGATGAGAATATTAATAATACTACAGCCATACAACCTGGGTGAATATACGTAGACCTAAGGCAGTACTGTGGAGAAGGTCTTGCTAATAAAATGCCCCTTGACACACTGGGAATAGTGGTTCTAAATGCTGCACATTTTGTAGCTTGATAGTATGCGATGCACATTGTTGCCTTCAAGGGTAGCGAATGGGCTGTGCTTTCCCCGTAAGTACGGCCACTCTAGCACATTGGAAACAGGGCAAAAATCTTGCTGCAGGCCTATGTTCAGAACTCAGCAAGAGAGCCATCTATATCCCGTCTGTTTTGAACAGATTAATTTATCTTCTAAATGAATCTGTTCAGGAGAGATAAGACTTGTCTTACCCCTTTAAGCATGATACAGAAAAAAGAAAAAAAATTCCACTCTACACTTTCCATCATATCCTCTTCAAAACTTATTGGTATCTATTCCCTCTTGTTATTGTTTTGCTTCGGTTCTTCTAGCAGGAGATCAAGGACCACTGAAAATCTGCAACAATAATTAGCCAAGATCCCAAGACCTCACTTATCAATAAATAACATTTTTTTAAAACTACCTGAAGGATCTTTTCACATATTAATGGCTTAATTAATTAAAGCAGCAGTGAAATCCACTTATCTTTGCTACCGGTTCAGGAACGGGAGCGTGTGCACGCCTCTTCTGCACATGCGCAGAAGGTAAAAAAATGGGACGTAATGACATCACAGAGGATGGGCGGAGCCTCCCGCTACTGGCGCTACCAGTTCGGCGAGCCAGATAGAACCTGGCGGATTTCACCGCTGAATTAAAGGCATTTGATTCATTCTTGAAAAGGACGAGTTGCAAAATCTTTAGGAAAATTTGTGGAAACCATGAAGGTGTTTCTAATACATTGGGGGGAAAAAACCATCCACCTACTAAGAAAAAGATAAGGCAAACCTTACCACACTTTAGAATTCCAGGAAGTATAGTCTTATCTGGAGGTGGCTGTGGATAACGTTTATCTGATACTTTTCCAAGTCTTTGAGATTTTTCCATCACGGGCAACGCTTCCTTTTTGCAAATGGGGAGGTGAAACACCATCTCTGCCACAGACAGATTTCTCCTTCCGTACGTAACAACAAGACTGAAACGGACATATATTTTCACTTTTAAATTATACTTTTCTTTTGAAAGATATTCTAGCACACAAAATAAATCCGGGAATTTCTCTTCGTTAGTCATGGAGATCTGTGAATGAGTTGGGGGAACAGATTCTGCATATCTCTGAATTTTTCCCTGTGGGGAAAAATAAATTAGTTTTTTTTTTCCCTCTTCAGACTGTCAAGCCTAGTATTGCTGAGGGGTCCTTGGTGTGGTAACTTTATCAGGTCTACCACTGATGGTGATGTTACCTAGTTTGGGTAATTAAATGTCTGCAAGAAAACAACCAAGCTCAGAGAGCATCAAGAACCCCACAGCCCCCCCTTTCCTCCTGCTTGTCTTCCGCTCCATAAACCCTACTCCCTTCTAACACGGATGTTACCTAGTTTGGGTAATGAAACATCTGCCGGACAACAACCGAGCTCAGAGAGCACCAAGGAGCCTTCATTTCAACCTGAATTACAAATATTTTATTGGTCTTTATTGGCTGTTTAAGGGGCACAGACAGTGATGGGATCCTTCCGGTTTAACCAAACGGTTCGATGATCATGCACTTCGCGGGTGTGCGCACCAGACACACGCTCCATGCGTGTGCGCAGTTGAACAAAATATCACCTTCCGTGTTAGTGCTAGGGAATTAAAACAGCTGAGGCGCTGCAATCTATTCAGCCGCGCTAATCAGCTGCAAAGATAAAAGTCAGTATAACACAGGGGTGGGCGGGCGGCCGCAGCTGATTGTCAGAGCGAACCGGTTCGCTCCCAGCTGATCGTTGGAGCTACCGGTTCGCCTGAACCGGTCCATACCAGTAGAATCCCACCCCTGGGGACAATGGTCTAGAAGTAAAGAGTCTCACCTCCCATTCAGAAGGTTGAGAGTTCAATCCTAGGCAGCAACGGATATTTCTCTATCAGGGCGCAAAGCGAAAATATCTGCTGCAAACTCCGTGCGGTGTCAGGAAGGGCATCCGGCCAGTAAACGCTCAGCGCCATTCAGTCGACTCAATTCCACCCCCAATAAAAAGAGATTACAGGGTCCTAAAAAGAAAAGGAAAAAAAGCTCTGTTGGCTCTTCCACAGCTCCCTGCAGAGGTATTGAGCTGATGACTGATCTGCCTTGGCAGCCGTGTGTAGGATCCTCGTAGGGGTGTGGACCAATATACAAGCAGGTTGTTTTGAAACTGTGTGACAGCAGAGAAATGACAGACTTGACTGTGGTAGCTGCAGCTATGTGCCAAGGCAAAGAAAGCAATCTGGGTAGCTTTTATCCTTCAGGCTCATCTGTTTTTAAACCCTCCCCAAGGTAGAAGGGCTAAACAAAATGTGGCTGCTGCGTTCCCCCATTTATCTTTTCTTGGGGTAAAGGTAAAGGTTCTGCTTGTACATATGTGCTAGTCGTTCCTGACTCTAGGGGGCGGTGCTCATCTCCGTTTCAAAGCCGAAGAGCCAGCACTGTCCGAAGATGTCTCCGTGGTCATGTGGCCGGCATGACTCAACACCAAAGGCGCATGGAACGCTGTTACCTTCCCACCAAAGGGGGTCCCTATTTTTCTACTTGCATTTTTTTTACGTGCTTTCGAACTGCTAGGTTGGCAGAAGCTGGGACAAGTCACGGGAGCTCACTCCGTTACGCGGCACTGGGGATTCGAACCGCTGAACTGCCGACCTTTTGATCGACAAGCTCAGCGTCTTAGCCACTGAGCGACCGCGTCCCTTCTTTTCGTGGGTTAGAGGTGAATATTGGACCTGGAAGCGCCTGCTTTGAATGAGGATGCGTGATCTTCATGGGCCTTGCTAGAGAAAGAAGCGGTTTTTTTTTTTTTTTAATTTGATTTATATGCCGCCCTTCTCCGAAGACTCAGGGCGGCTTACAGTGCGTTAAGCAATAGCCTTCATACTTTTGTATATTTATACAAAGTCATCTTATTGCCCCCACAAACTGGGTCCTCATTTAACCTACCTTAGAAAGGATGGAAGGCTGAGTCAACCTTGAGCCTTGGAGAGATTCGAACCAGCAGTAAATTGCAGGCAGCTGTGTTAATAACAGGGTGCTTTAAACCACTGTAGTACCAAGGCTCTGAATTCTGATGACGATAATGTGATTCAGTTCCTTCTATAGCTCGGTACAGTTCCAATACATCTGGAGCTTGCCTGTTGAGAAAATGTGTGCCAGAGGAAACTTATGCTAGCAGCTTTCTCAGGAGAGAGAAAAATCTTGAAGATTACATGCCAAAACACGGGGACAGGTTTTTTCCCCCCCCCTCCTGCCATCACTCTGCTGAGCACCTAATTCTCACAGCGCTGCCTAATGTCTTGGTATACTCAGCCATGTAGTGTGACTGTAGTATTGTGATTTATCTTTCTCATTATCTTCTTCACTCCCTCCCTTTATTGGCATTATTCTTATTAGTATTCTCTTGCTTTGCATATACAGGGTGAGCTTCTGTAACCAGGATGATTTCCTCGTGTGTCTAAGCACACTCGGCCAAATAAAATATTTAATTTCCCCTTTTCTTTTCAAAATCATTGCATGTTTATTTATATGCTTTTCCAATGGTGGAATTCAATTTTTTTTTACTACCGGTTCTGTGGGCGTGGCTTGGGGGGGCATGGCTTGGGGGACGTAGCAGGAGAAGGATATTGCAAAATCTCCATTCCCACCCCACTCCAGGGGAAGGATACTGCAAAATCTCCATTTCCATCCCACTCCAGGAGAAGGATACTGCAAAATCTCCATTCCCACCCCACTCCAGGGGAAGGATACTGCAAAATGTCCATTTCCATCCCACTCCAGGAGAAGGATACTGCAAAATCTCCATTCCCACCCCACTCCAGGGGAAGGATACTGCAAAATCTCCATTTCCATCCCACTCCAGGAGAAGGATATTGCAAAATCTCCATTCCCACCCCACTCCAGGGGAAGGATACTGCAAAATCTCCATTTCCATCCCACTCCAGGAGAAGGATACTGCAAAATCTCCATTCCCACCCCACTCCAGGGGAAGGATACTGCAAAATGTCCATTTCCATCCCACTCCAGGAAAAGGATATTGCAAAATCTCCATTCCCACCCCACTCCAGGGGAAGGATACTGCAAAATCTCCATTCCCACCCCACTCTAGGGGAAGGATACTGCAAAATCCCCATTCCCACCCCACTCCTGAGGGAAGGATATTGCAAAATCTCCCTTCCCACCACACTCTGGGACCAGTCAGAGGTGGTATTTGCCGGTTCTCCAAACTACTCAAAATTTCCGCTACCGATTCTCCAGAACCTGTCAGAACCTGCTGGATTTCACCCCGGGACAACTGCAACTGTCATAAATATAAGCCAATGGCCAAGCTTCTGAATTTTGATCACATGACCATAGGAATGCTGCAACGGTCATAAGTGTGGAAAACAGTCATAAGTCACTTTTTTCAGTGCCATTGTAACTTCGAAGGGTCACTAAATGAACTGTTGTAAGTTGAGGATTCCCCGTATTGATATTTTACTGAGAGACCTTTTGACTGAATGAACAATTCGGAGGACATTCATTTTTAAATGATTTTTTTTAAAAAAAAAAAAATCCAGAATAATACCGAGACCATCCTTATCGTTGTCTCCGTCAACAACACTATCCTTACAACTTTCCATTCAGATAAGTACAGTCCAGGGAATCCTAGAGAAAGGTGTCTCTAAAAATGATTTATTCTTGCATTAAAAAGAAGAAGAGAAAAAAAAACAATTTGCCTTGGAGGCAAGCTTGATTTCTTCTGACTTCCATGAACAAATCCTGACAGTTGTCTTAGCTTGATAATAGATGTGTTGTATTATTTAAGTTCTGGGATAGATTTTCTCCCCCCCACACACACACCAACTTGCCAGCTTAAAGTTCTAGAATTCCCATGTCGGCTTCTGGCCAATCAGAGCCAATAACGCTTACCATATTTTTTGGAGTATAAGACGCACCTTTTCCTCCCCTAAAAGAGGCTGAAAATTTGGGTGCGTTTTATACTCCAAATGTAGCTTTTTCAAAGCTTTGTTTCAGCCCTAACTAGGCGCTAGCGAGGTGCTAGCGAGTGAAACGATCTTCCCAGCTGTGCCTGCTCCCTCAACTCTGTCCTTTATCAAGGCGCTAGTGAGTGAAGAGATCTCCATGCTTTGCTCCAACTCTCAGCTGTTGTTTAGAAGCTTTTTTTTCAGCCCTAACCAGGCGCTAGCCGAGTGAAGCGATCTCCCCGTGCTTTGCCTGCTTTTCTCATTGCTTCCTCCTCTCAGCTGTGCCTTAGAAGCTGTTTTTTATCCCCAAGCAGGGGATAAAACACCAGCAACCTAATGTGCTGAAGCTGAGCAGACTAAGGACGCTACCTGGTAGGCAGATTCCCACCCCACCCCACCCTATTTTCCTCCCCAAAATCTAAGCTGCGTCTTATACTCCGGTGCGTCTTATACTCTGAAAAATACGGTAGCTTCATAGGTCATGCAGAATCAGCTAGGTGCTGAAAGTAAGTAAATCACACTTCAGGTAGATTCAATCAACAGGCCAAGCCGCCGAGGAAGTAATTTTGTGTAGCGAGAACCAAATCGCCAAGAGTGAAGGATTGGGTTGCATTTTCCCTTATTTTGAAACATTGGGAAGAAGGCCCCGGTTCTGTCAAATTGGATGTAATCTAGCAGCTGCTCCTTCACCGCTGGATAGAAGAAGTATGAAGTTGTCTTTTTTTTTCTTATCTCCTGACTCAACCCAGAACAAGGGCTTTGCAACCACAAAAATTTCTGGTTCAGCTCTTGACCTCTGCAGTTGAGAGATTTCATGTAATAATTCTCAGAGAAAACTCTACTTAAGACCTTAAGCCCCCTTTTAAATAGAAGCCACTGAACCAGCAATATATATATATATATTTTTCCTCTAGCCAGGTTTTCCTACGTAACCATGTTTTTTCTGCTGCCCTAGCTCAGTAGAATCACATCCACTCGATTCTGGGCTTTTTTTTTTTTTTTCCTTCTGGCAGCCAGCAAGTTCTGGTGCCAGGTGAGAGACTTATATAGATCTATTTCTGGCTCGTTAGCCATCATCAGTAAGCCACACCCACATCTCATGTATCCTCCCTGTAAAGGTACAATATCTATTTTCTTACTTCTTCATAGGATTTATGTGTGTTTTTCCTCTAGCCAGGTTTTCCTACGTAACCAAGGTTTTTCTGCAGCCCTAGCTCAGTAGAATCACATCCACTCGATTCACCAGAACTTGCTGGCTGCCAGAAGGAAAAAAAAAAAAAAGGCCAGAATCGAGTGGATGTGATTCTACTGAGCTAGGGCTGCAGAAAAACCTTGGTTAGGAAGGAGTCCCCTTTTTCCAACTTACCTTTCTCATCAACTGTACTAAAGAATATAAGAATATTCCACTGCTAATGCTGAAGTTAATCCATAACATTGTAGCTGGCATCTGTTGAGACCTACCAGCAGCCAGTGGAGCTGGCAGCAGATTCGTACAATGAGGTAGTTGGGGAGGAACATGGGCCAGTCCTAGAGTCTGGGGAAGGCTCTGATGAGGGCTCTGCGTCAGAGGCAGAGAGTGAGCCAGGGCCGTCTGATAGTTGTCAGCTGCCTTTGGAGTCGGACATCAGTGGGGCAGAAGAACAGCTGGAGCCTGTTCCCAGTGTACGCATGCGCAGAGTTGCCAGACGAAGGGAACAGCTAAAGAACAAGGGTCGACTCAGGAGTAAAGCCACATGTAGATGATGAATGGCTCCTCCCAGAGGGAATAAAAGAGGAGCAAAAGGGGAGTGGAGTTTTCAGGAGACAATTAGTTCGCTTAATTGGTTTGTGAATCTCTGTGACTCCTTGCCAAGTTTTGAAGATATCGGCCTGGCAGCTCTCCAAGCCAGATCAGGTCTGTGACTGTAAATTCACCCTTGAAAGACTTTGCTGGAGGTGAATGAGAAGAATTCACAGTAACTTAATAAAAAGGGTTTTTTGTCAGGACAAGGAGTCTGCTTTATGCTCTTGGGAAGCTTAGGTCAGAACAGCATCTACCACCGTGAAATAAGAAAATCTCCATGCTGCGGTTTTTTTTGTTCGTTTTTTGTTAAGAAATCTCATAATTGAATTATATATCAGATAAAGAAGAATACCTCTTTTCTATTCTACAACACACACAATTTGGATAAGCCCAGGTTAATCAAGTCGGGCAGGAAAACTAGTAGTCCTCAACTTACAACAGTTTGTTTTAGTGACCATTTGAAGTTACAACAGCACCAGAAAAAGTGACCTACAACCATTTTTCACACTTTCGACCGTTGTGGCATCCCCATGGTCACGTGATCAAAATTTGTACTTTGGCAACTGGCTCACAATTATGACGGTCGCAGTGTCCCGGGGTCACGTCATCCCCTTTTGCAACCTTCTGATAAGCAAAATCCACAGGGAGACCAGATTAATTTAACAACCATGTCACCAGTTTAACAACTTCAGGGATTCACGTAGCAACTGTGGCAAGAAAGGTCGTAGAACGGGGCAAAACTCGGTTTAACAACTCTCTGGCTCGGCAACAGAAATTTTGAGCTCCATTGTGGTCGTAAGTCGAGGACTACTGCATTTTTTTCCTTCACCATACACCCATTTCTATCTATCTGCGATATTCCCTCTGACTTACCTTTTGTAACAAGCTAAATATTGTGTAGACTTGGCTTTCAATAGAATTGATTCTATTAAAGAGCCGTGGTGGCTCAGTGGTTAGAGTGCAGTATTGCAGGCTACTTCTGCTGACTGCCAGCTGCCTGTAATTTGGTAGTTCAAATCCCACCAGGCTCAAGGTTGACTCAGCCTTCCATCCTTCCGAGGTGGGTAAAATGAGGACCCAGATTGTTGGGGGCAAATATGCTGACTCTGTAAACCCCTTAGAGAGGGCTGTAAAGCACTGTGAAGCGGTATATAAGTCTAAGAGCCTTGGTGGTGCAGCAGATTAAAGTACTGTTAAGTAACACCAGCTGCCTGCAATTACTGCGAGTTCAAATCTCACCAGGCTCAAGGTTGACTCAGCCTTCCATCCTTTCCAGGTAGGTAAAATGAGGACCCAGATTGTGGGGGGCAATAAGCTGACTTTGTATAAAAAAGAACACTGCTTGGTGGGGGGGCACAAAAGCCCTACTAAGTAGGTATATACAAAAGTATGAAGGCTATTGCTTAGCGCATTGTAAGCCACCCTGAATCTCCGGAGAAGGGCGGCATATAAATTGAACGAACAAATAGATAGATAGATAGATAGATAGATAGATAGATAGATAGATAGATAGATAGATAGATAGATAAATAAATGCTATTGCTATTGCTTCACCATGTTTTCTTCATCTTTTGTAGTTCCACAGTATATTTTTTGAGTTTGAGACACTGATCAGTCCATTAAGTCTTATTTTCCAAAATGTGGCCGTTTTTAATGAGACAAAAAGCATCAGGTTTTTATGGAGCTTAGCCAATGTTTCCTTTTCTAAAACCATCTTTGAATCTTGAAAGTCAAGGTAATTTTGCAGGGCGGGCCTCCAGTTGCTACTGGGTGAGCTGGAGTCGGGGTTTGTCATCCCGAAAGCTTTGACCTAGTTTCCAACAACAACATAAAAACTTTGTCATGCATTGTTACCTTTTTCTGCTGAATTATAGTCTTGCTGAATTATAGAAACGGGCATCTTTGTTGCCTTGGATACATAAATATAAATATCACCAGGAGAGGCTCGTTTTCAACATTGGAACTTTTTACGAAAAGGGATTTAAGTGGGCTTTCTTATCCAATGTTGTCCCTCAAAAAAGTCCTTGGATTTTTATTTTTTTTTATAGATGGAATTGGGTCTGAATTTTTAAAGGGGGAATGATATTTCCCCTCACAAATTTTTACCTCTAGAATCATTTCAGAACAATACCATGTTTTCCTGGAAATAAGCCCTCCCCTGAAAATAAGCCTTTCCCCGAAAATAAGCCCTCCCCTGAAAAAAACCCTCCCCCAAAAATAGCCCTTCCCTGAAAGGAAACCCTCCCCCAACAATAAGCCCTCCCCTGAAAAGAAACTCTCAACCCAAAATAAGCCCTCCCCTGAAAAGAAACCCTCTCCCAAAAATAACCCTTCCCTGAAAGGAAACCCTCCCTCAACAATAAGCCCTCCCCTGAAAAGAAACTCTCAACCCAAAATAAGCCCTCCCCTGAAAAGAAACCCTCCCCCAAAAATAGCCCTTCCCTGAAAAGAAACCCTCCCCCAAAATAAGCCTTCCCCTGAAAAGAAACCCTCCCCCCAAAATAGCCCTCCCCTGAAAAGAAACCCTCCCCCAAAAATAGCCCTCCCCTAAAGATAAGCCTTTCCCCAAAAATAAGCCCTCCCCTGAAAAGAAACCCTCCCAGAAAAATAGCCCTCCCCTGAAAAGAAACCCTCCCCCCAAAAATAAGCCCTCCCCTGAAAATAAGCCTTTCTCCGAAAATAAGCCCTCCCCTGAAAAGAAACCCTCACCGCAAAAATAAGCCCTCACCTGAAAATAAGCCTTTCCCCGAAAATAAGCCCTCCCCTGAAAAGAAACCCTCACCCCAAAAAATAGCCCTTCCCTGAAAAGAAACCCTCCCCCAAAAATAAGCCCTCCCTGAAAATAAACCCTCCCCTGAAAATAAACCCTACCCTGAAAATAAGCCCGCCCCCAAAATATTTAAATGCATGCGCAGCTTGTCCCCGCCATTTCCTCTGGTTAGTGTTAGGGAGACAGAGGTGGAAATCAAGTAAGACAGCAAGAGGATCCCCGTCTTGCTCCACACGCCCCAAAATAATAAGACCTCCCTGAAAATAAGGCCAAGCGCTTATTTCAGGGTTCAAAAAAATATAAGACAGGGTCTTATTTTTGGGGAAACAGTGTCTTATTTCTTCTGTAAACGAATTCATTCAGGGTTTAATATTTCAAGGAGATCAACCCTGACTGCTGTTTAGAAGGCCAGATCCTGAAGAGGAAACTCAAATACTTTGGCCACCTAATGAGAAGGAAGGACTCACTGGAGAAGAGCCTAATGCTGGGAACGATTGAGGGCAAAAGAAGAAGGGGACGGCAGAGAACGAGGTGGCTGGATGTAGTCACTGAAGCAGTCGGCGTGAGCTTCAATGGACTCCAGAGGATGGTAGAGGACAGGAAGGCCTGGAGGAACGTAGTCCATGGGGTCGCGATGGGTCGGACACGACTTCACAACTAAGAACAACACTGTAATTGTAGTCATGAAACTGACTTCCCTGGACTTGGAAATACTTCAAATGCTGAAGATATATATATATATATTTAATTTGATTTATATGCCGCCCTTCTCTGGAGACTCAGGGCGGCTTACAATGTGTTAAGCAATAGCCTTCATTCTTTTGTATGTTTTATACAAAGTCAGCTTATTGCCCCCACAAACTGGGTCCTCATTTCACCTACCTTAGAAAGGATGGAAGGCTGAGTCAACCTTGAGCCTTGGAGAGATTCGAACCAGCAGAAATTGCAGGCAGCTGTGTTAATAACAGGGTGCATTAAACCACTGTACTATCAAGGCTCTTTCAATTTTAATATTCAATTGAAAGCTCCAGTGTCAGCCCTGGAGGCCATCTTTTTTTTTTTTTTGGATCTTCAGGGCTGCCACACTTAGTGCTGTGGGAAACTGGGGTGGGGGGTTGCATAGAACGGTGGAGATATTTAGCGATAATAACATTCTTTTCTCTGAGAGTCAAGGACATTCGGCCCTGCACCTGGAATGGCGTGACTGGGAGGCATCTTCAATCGGGACGGTGCAACGATTGCACTATGTGATGGACATATAGGGGAAGGGACTTTCTTTTGGGTGGGGTAAACCTGGAAGCTTTCAGAATCGGGTTTTCCCAGATGTGCCAATATGACACCTCTAATAAAATAGAACTTTGAGGAATTTCTAGCCTCGGAGTCTTCTTTCATTGGGGGTGTTACTTGGAACCCTGATATCCAAGCTTTAGAAGTATTGTTTGTGGGTCCTACTATTAATATCTGTTGGGGGGAAAAAAGAGGAGGAATCTGAGCAAATGAGGCTCTTATATTCCTACTCAAAATATTTCAGGCTGAGCAATCTCTTTCTCTGTAACTTAAATGCTAAGGAAGACCTTTTTTGACTGAAGCAGACAAGGCTGGGGCATATGGACAAATTCAACAAAGGCAAATGCTTCTGTTGCTAGTAAGAAATTGTGTTGAGCTGACAAAACATTCCATATGTGCCTGTTATGTAGAGAGAATACATGACTAAATGAGCTCAAAACTAATTTATTGTAAGGTTACCTTGACAAAACCTTGCAAGTCTGAAGGTATAGACTTCCCATCACCACTTTTAACCTCCTGATCCATTAGGATGGTTCCTTCTTAAGTTTCTTCCTCTGACTTTTAAGCACTGGAGGCTCCTCTCTCTCTTGTCTGGTCATTCCCTAGGAAGCATCTCTTTCCAGATGTGCAGTCATCTGCACATTCCATTGTATCAACAAGATCAGTAAAGGGGAATCTTGAGCAGCAATGGGGAAAGTTATATCACATAGCCTGATCTAGTACAAAGAAAAGCACAGTGGCTCATGAGACTCGGATGCTGGGCTGACAATTGACAGACTTGCGTTCAAGACCCAGCTGCTGCCATGGTACGGAGTGAGCTCCCATCACATGTTCCAGCACCCATCGACCCAGCATTTCGAAAACTGGTGACCGCGAGTAGATAAATGGTTACCACTTTGGTGGGCAATTTAATGGGGACATGAAAGGAACACCCAACTGGGCATCCTCCAAGCAACTATTCAATCCTTTCAACCCAGAAGTGCTTTGGTGTTCCCGACACGACTATAGTAGTAGTAGTAGTATGGGGTAAAAGATAGGAAAAACTGATCAATGCTATCCTACTGGTAATTAACTGTTGAAAAAAAAAACCAACCTCAGACCCATAGTGTAGAGATAGAGCTGGAGGGACACGTTAAGTAGAGTGGTGGAATTGAGCTAGTCTTGGGTTTAATAGAAGGACTGCCTGATTCTTCAATGGTTGTGTGGGAAACCTCCTCTCCTCCTGGAAGAATGAAATATTTTGAGGAATATCAAAAAAGCAGGATATTATATTTCTCTAAAGGAGAAATGGAGAAACATGCTGTTAAAGACAGAAACCAACACCACTCCCTTTGCTCCCGAGCAGAAACTGAGGAGGCCAGCTTTTAGAAATGCAGATTTGGTAATTCATTCAGAACGACTGGGTCAAGACAGAAACTCAGATGAACAACAAACAAAAGATTGACAAAATTAGCTCAGAAAAGCACCTAGGATTTGCATTTCCTCTTTTGCCTATAGAGCCAGCTATGACCCCTACATGACCCCATAGGAATCTGACAACAGCCCATAGAATATTAAAGGACACACTCTTGCACAGGAACAGGAAGCTCCAATACAAACCCCAAAGAGGGTTTACAACTCACCCACTCTCAACTCCATTTTGGTCAGCTGCCCAGAATCACATGTGGTTCTGCTTCATCAATAAACCAATTTTCCCATCAGCCTCCCTGTTCCCAGTGTCTATCTGCCAGCTTGGAACTGAACCAAATGGATATTTCTTCCAACAGTTGCAAACTGCACGCAAAGCATGTTTTGACTTGTCTTTGGCTAGAAATGCATATTCCTAACACCGATTCCCAGAAATCACTGTCTACAAGTGAACGAAAGTGGCATCTGCAGAGAGACACAAGCCTTCATCAGCTGTGACACCCTTATACATTTGCTATTGCAGAGTGGAGAAAATGGGATCACCTTCCCTTCCTTTGTAGATGGCCTTCATTGTAGATGGATAAAAGATACCCAGAGGAGAAGTATTTAGGCATCTTTGCAACCTCTGAATTATACTCCCACCTCCAAAATCTGGATCAGTTGCAAAATTTGGGCCTCCAACATAGCCACTAACGTGCGTATAGTCAAGGCTATGGTTTTCCCAGTTGCAATGTATGGCTGTGAAAGTTGGATCATAAGGAAGGCTGAGCGCCAAAGAATTGAATCCTTTGAACTCTGGTGCTGGAGAAGACTCCTGCGAGTCCCTTGGACTGTAAGGCGATCCAACTGGTCAGTCCTAGAGGAGATCTGACTGCTCTTTAGAAGGCCAGATCCTGAAGATGAAACTCAAATACTTTGGACACCTAATGAGAAGGACTCATTGGAGAAGAGCCTAATGCTGGGAAAGATTGAGGCAAAAGAAGAACGGGACGATAGAGAATGAGGTGGCTGGATGGAGTCACTGAAGCAGTCGGAGTGAGCTTAAATGGACTCCAGAGGATGGTAGAGGACAGGAAGGCCTGGAGGAACATTGTCCATGGGGTTGTGATGGGTCGAAAACGACTTCACAACTAACAACAACAACAAACATAGCCACCAGAAGGCAAAATGTTGCTCCTCACCATCTTCTCTAGATTCCCAGAATGTTTTTCCCAACCCTCCACAATTTTGTGTATATCTTCTAGGGAGACAGGACCTCTTCTAAACAAAGCGCTCATCACATTTTCTCATCTACCCTCTTTATTTTCAAAGAATTCTCTCAGGACCTATACAAGATTCGGAAACATTTTTCATCTTAACAAGAATGCAGGAGGCTGGCACAACGGTCTCTGGAGGACCCGCTTCTCAAGATGTTTCCTCTCTTTTGCTTTTTAATCTAAACAATCAATTAACATCCTGAGGGACAGAGAACCTAGTGGGTAACAAAGAAATGCTGTTTTCTAAGGAGAACCATGTTCCTTAACCCATAAGGTAAAGGTAAAGGTTCCTCTTGCACATATGTGCTAGTCGTTCCCGACTCTAGGGGGCAGTACTCATCTCCGTTTCAAAGCCGAAGAGCCAGTGCTGTCCAAAGACGTCTCTGTGGTCATGTGGCCAGCATGACTCAATGCCAAAGGCGCATGGAATGCTGTTACCTTCCCACCAAAGGTGGTCCCTATTTTTCTACTTGCATTTTTTACGTGCTTTCAAACTGCTAGGTTGGAAGAAGCTAGGACAAGTAACCGGAGCTTACCCCATTACGTGGCACTAGGGATTTGAACCGCTGAACTGCCGACCTTTTGATCGACAAGCTCAGCGTCTTAGCCACTGAGCCACTGTGTCCCTTAACCCAGGGGTCAGCAACCTGCAGCTCTGGAGCCACATGTGGGTCTTTCACTCCTCTGCTGCAGCTCCCTGTCACTCAAAATATGTGTCACAATCTCCAATGTGCAACACCCACTGGCAGGTGATTTATTGAGCTTTTCAACCCCCGGTAGGCCAACCATGGATAAATCTAAGAAAAGAAAAGTTTCAGAAGAAAACAGAACGTTTAATTCAACTACATATGCTAGTTTTGTGGCCGCTCAAGAAATAGTCAGTCACAGGAAGGGTTTTGTGGCTCCCGGTGTTTTCTTTTCTGTTGGAAACGGATCCAAATGGCTCTTTGAGTGTTTAAGGTTGCAGACCCCTTCCTTAACCCATACTAGGGCTTAATTGCTGGCCAGCAAATTGATGGTTCCCCCCCTTCCTTGCCTGAAGTGGCTCTAAGGACCTTAAAAATCATGTTGCGGAATTCATTAGAAAACCAGGGATTGTGTTGGCTCTCCGAGATTCATGCACATTCTGATTCCTTGTGCTATTTCTGCCTTTTTATCAATAAGCTTTCCGGCTAGTGGATGAAATTGTTATCAACTTGTGGCAGGCTGAGAAAATAATCTCCTCCTTGTAGCAACAATAGGTCCAGTATCTCAAGTTAGCTAATCGGGAAGTCTTTAAAGTGCGCCTACTCAATTTTTATTATTATTATTATTATCCTTTAGTTTCAAAATTGTGGGGTTAAAAAAAATATATTCTTATCGCCTTCTCCTACTGCAAGGCCTTTGCTCTCCCTTTTCTTTCTGTCTCCAAAAAAAGGAAAGCCATTAATTGACATCGAAAACAACTGTTAGCCAAGTGTTTAAATAGATTTCTAACCCAAATTGAGTTCGCTTGAATGTGGCTGTCTCTAAATGAGTAAGAACAAAGTCTATACGTCGATGCCAATATTTTGTGGTCTATTGTAGATCGCAGGTAAATGAGTGCAAGTTTTCATTTAGATAGAGGAACACAAATTTTCCAATAATAGTATCCCTGCTTTTCTAAACTCCAGCGTCCCATTTCAATTCCGAGTTGGTCAATAAAAGTTGTCCTTCGTGGGAAAACTCGACACCTGCTCAGCCAAGGCGCCACCACGACAAAAGTTGTGCACATATTTATGTAGAGAAATGCATATGAGTATCTCATATACAGTATATGTAGTACTTTGCTCAATAGTGGTAACTGTGAGAGGGATCTTGGAGTCCTAGTGGACAACCATTTAAATATGAGCCAGCACTGTGCTGCAGCTGCCAAAAAAGCCAACACAGTTCTAGGCTGCATAAACAGAGGGATAGAATCAAGATCACGTGAAGTGTTAATACCACTTTATAAGGCCTTGGTAAGGCCACACTTGGAATCCTGCATCCAGTTTTGGTCACCACGATGTAAAAAATATATTGAGACTAGAAAGAGTGCAGAGAAGAGCAACAAAGATGACTAGGGGACTGGAGTCTAAAACATATGAAGAACAGTTGCAGGAACTGGGTTTGTCTAGTTTAATGAAAAGAAGGACTAGGGGAGACATGATAGCAGTCTTCCAATATCTCAGGGGCTGCCACAAAGAAGAGGGAGTCAAGCTATTCTCCAAACAACTGAGGGCAGGACAAGAAGCAATGGGTGGAAACTAATCAAGGAGAGAAGCAACTTAGAACTAAGGAGAAATTTCCTAACAGTTAGAACAATTAATCAGTGGAAGAACTTGCCTCCAGAAGTTGTGAATGCTCCAACACTGGAAGTTTTTTTTGAAGAGGTTGGATAAACATTTGTCTGAAGTGGTGTAGCAGGGGTTGGACTAGAAGACCTCCAAGGTCCCTTCCAACTCTTCTCTTCTCTTCTCTTCTCTTCTCTTCTCTTCTCTTCTCTTCTCTTCTCTTCCCTTCCCTTCCCTTCCCTTCCCTTCCCTTCCCTTCCCTTCCCTTCCCTCCTCCTCTCCTCTCCTCTCCTCTCCTCCTCTCCTCTCCTCCTCTCCTTCTCCTCTCCTCTCCTTTTCTATTTTATTCTATTCTATTCTCTGTGCAATTTTCGACTGCTGTGCTTTTTCTTCATGCAGAATATTATAATTGTCCACGGCCATCCATTCTTGGAAGGGAGGGGAGAGAGAGGGAGAGAGAGAGCTCATATTTTCCCGTGCAATTAAGTGTCTTGAACAAGCAGCAGGTTTGAGAAGATTCTCATCAGAACCTCAAACAAAACGGGGCGTTAATTATGCAAACGGCTGTGGAATTAAACCATTTGTGCTTGCAGTGTGGTTGATTCAGCTCTGCCTTCATTTATATGGCTTTTGGTGGAGGGGACGATTCTGAATAGAGAACATGAAGTGCAATTAAGCCAATTGCACATGTAATGTTCAGTAATGATTTCAAACTGTCTGTGCATGTTCGCAGCGCATGTGACCTGTCAGGAGGGATTCAGAAACGCTTGGCAAAAATAAAAAATAAATAAAAAATAGCACATTTCCCCTTTTGGAGCCCGAGTCCTGAGAGTATCCGGCATCCACTCAGGTAGAAGGTGGGATAATATTGGCAGAAATGAAAAGCAGATGAATTCTGCTGAACCCTAAAGACTGCTACAGCAGAATAGGATAGTAAGGAGTGAATGTTTACAGGTTTTTTTTTAAAAAAAAAAAAAGAAGAAGAAGAAGGCATTGCGTTATAACCCTCTTTCGAAATAGTTTTTAATCAAACGTTGTGAAAATAAATCACTTCAGTTCAAAAGTAGTTCCTGTGCCACTAATTGAAATGCATTAAACGGGAATATTTATCAGGTGTGTGTGTGTGAGCCCTGTATCCATTTTAAATATATCTCCTCTCCCCATATTGGGAGGGTTTACTCTGCTTAATAAAATGTTGCTGTAACCCTCTGAGATCTCCTCACTGTCCCACTTCTAGTTATCTCTTCTGTTACTTCAATTTTAGTCTGCATCGTAAAAAGCTCCAGAACTTCCATTCAGAGAATAGAATAGAATAGAATAGAATAGTATAGAATAGAATAGAATAGAGCAGGGTAGGGTAGGGTAGGGTAGGGTAGGGATGGTAGGGTAGCATAGAGTAGGTTAGAGTAGAGTAGGTTAGGGTAGAATAGAATAGAATAGAATAGAATAGAATAGAATAGAATAGAATAGAATAGAATAGAATAGAATAGAATAGAATAGAATAGAATAGAATAGAATAGAGTAGGGTAGGGTAGGGTAGGGTAGGGTAGGGTAGGGTAGGGTAGGGTAGGGTAGGGTAGGGTAGGGTAGAATAGGGTAGGTTAGAATAGAATAGAATAGAATAGAATAGAATAGAATAGAATAGAATAGAATAGAATAGAATAGAATAGAATAGAATAGAATAGAATAGAATAGAATAGAGCAGGGTAGGGTAGGGTAGGGTAGGGTAGGGATGGTAGGGTAGCATAGAGTAGGTTAGAGTAGAGTAGGTTAGGGTAGAATAGAATAGAATAGAATAGAATAGAATAGAATAGAATAGAATAGAATAGAATAGAATAGAATAGGGTAGGGTAGGGTAGGGTAGGGTAGGGTAGGGTAGGGTAGGGTAGGGTAGGGTAGGGGTAGGGTAGGGTAGGGTAGGGTAGGGTAGGGTAGGGTAGGGTAGGGTAGAATAGGGTAGAATAGAATAGAATAGAATAGAATAGAATAGAATAGAATAGAATAGAATAGAATAGAATAGAATAGAAGAGTTGGAAGGGACCTGGGAGGTCTTCTACTCCAACCCTATAGCTATTGCTAAAGAAGGAAGGGTGAAAGAGGGAAGGAAGGAAGGAAGGAAGGAAGGAAGGAAGGAAGGAAGGAAGGAAGGAAGGAAGGAAGGAAGGAAGGAAGGAAGGAAGGAAGGATAGCAGAATAACAGAGTTGGAAGGGACCTTGGAGGTCTTCTAGTCCAACCCCCTGCTTAGACAGGAAACCCTGCACCACTTCAGACAAATGGTTATCCAACATCTTCTTAGAAACGTCCAGTGTTGGAGCATTCACAACCTCTGGAGGCAAGTTGTTCCACTGATTAACTGTTCTAATAAGCTTAAGCATTCAACGTGAGTCACCTTTTGCTAGGATGGGTGGCATAGCTTCAGATATTGATTCTTTTCATTTGTCACGCCTGCTTCCTTGGAAAGAACATCCATGCAGAAGAAGCAGACTTAGAAGCAAGCATGCAGCATGGATTGGGCCAAATTATGTAACTTAAAAACATCCGTGGATCTCTGATAGTCTGGAAGAATGACTAATCTGAATACAGAAAAGGGAACAAAACGATTGAAGAACATTTTTCTTTGATCTGCTTGATTCATTTTATATTGCATCCCTGAACAATTTTTGCACAGGAATGATTAGACAGCGTAAGGCGAGGAAATGTTTAGTTCCAAAAAGATGTTTCAGAGCATGTGGGAGTGAAAATATTTGCCTGCAACTCTTTAAAGCAGCTGTGTCTTTTCCTGGAATGCCATAGCAGCCTCTGTAATCCTCAATATTCCATAGAAAGATGCAGCTGCTTTAAAAGGATGCAGATATACAGCCTTTTCATGCTTCCCTATGCTCCAGAACATCTTTGTCCAAATTATTTCCAAAAAATTTTATAGAACACATCAGGAAATATTTCAGACAGGACACCTACATTTTCTGGGTGGGATAAAGGATTGATTGGCTTTGGAGTGGTGCGGTGGCCTAGAGGTGGAACAATCAGGAGGCTGTGAGTTTGATCCTAGGTAGAGGCAGATATTTCTCTCTCTAGGCACACTGAGAATATATCTGCTGAACAAAACTCTGCATAGGTGACAGGAAGGGCATCCGGCTATTAAAACAATCTGCTAGCTCCATTCAGTTGCCCAGACTCCACCTCGCAAGGGATTATGGGGTTGTTCAATGATGATGATAAAGGATTGGCTCGGGTTTGTTAGTTTTGAGTATCGGCTGGTGGCGATGAGAATAATCTTTCATCAAGGTCTTCTAAGAATTTACAAGCAAAACAAAGTCCTGTGATTTGAAAAGTCTGAAAGCAGGAGAAAAGTAAAATAACAAATATGTCCGAAGCTTGACATTTAGCTAAGAACAATTTCCATCTGAAATCTGATAAACCTAAGCCTGAATCCAGATAAATCATATTTCTAGTATCAAATTAAGAGTTGTCTCCTTTCTTTATCCCTATAATTTCCTCCTTTTCAATAACAGCGTCTCAGGAAAGACAAAGAGTATTATACTTCTCTGCATGGTGGCAATTGCTGCCTCTTTTGAATGTCATCAATGCAATTAATTGAGACTTCATTTGGAATGCTTTTCCTAGTAAGAAGATACAAAATCCGATTTATTCTTAAATGGAACGGGGGATAAATGTTAGAGTCATTCTTCAACAAAATATATTTTCCACCTGGCTCCAATTCTTTTAGCCCTTACCATCCACGTTTGCTACTGGAGTCCATGATTTTTATTTTATTTTTTTTTAAAAAGAGAGAGATTTTGAGGCAAGGAATGGAGGAGTGAATCTTTATTATGGCCAAAGGTCAGTAACTTGAAATAGCCTACAAGAAGTAAGATGTCTAAGACAATAATACCATGCAGGCAGTAATAAAACGGACAGTAACATAAAACTTATACGAGATTATATATAACAGCTGAAAGGGGAAAATGCATTACCAATTTTGCTGGCATAGAAAAGGCATCCAACTCTTGATTACTCTAACTTACAAAGACACTTACATTCCTCATAGGGGATCTTAGTAAATCAAAAGAGATAGAAAAAAAATGCTAAATAGAGATATGGTTCTATGATAATTAGTCAGTTTTCAGGATGAGAAATTTAAGGGACTGAAGGCTCAGATTCCATTCTCCCTAAATTGTTAGGGATTTTTTTCCTTCTATCTCTTTCAGGGGTGGGTTCTAAATTTTTTTACTACTGGTTCTGTGGGCGTGGCTTATTTTGTGGGTGTGGCTTGGATGTCGTGTGACTAGGTGGGCGTGGCTAGCTGGGCAGACTCATTTCTGGAAGGTCCTCGCACTTACGACCCGACTCATTTGTTTGCTTTTAACACTGATCAGCTGTAGGGCGGCCCTTTGAAGCCCCGCGGCAAGAGTTTAAACAGTTTTTTTCCCTCTAGTCATCAGCTGGGACTCAGGAGGCAGCAATAGATTGGGGGTGGGACCAAATAAAAGGTAAGAATAACGTGGGGGGGTGGGAAGGTGGGAGGGCGGAGGGGGAGAACCGGTTCGGTGACATCATATTGTCACCACTACCGGCTCGGCCGAACCGGACCGAACCGGGAGGAACCCACCACTGATCTCTTTGCTTTTCCCTTCCCTCTTTCATTGCCATTCAATGTTTTAAGATACCATCAAGAATGTCCGTGATATGGGGTGTGGTGGGGACAAAATATATCAATTGATGAGCTACGATGGATGGACAATGAAATGACCTCCCAGAATAGCAAAATCCTCCCATATTTTAGCCACGTCCCTGGGAGCAGAATTCAATCCAACAGTGGCTTGACTTTTGATTTGGCCAATGAAAAACTCTATATGGATTAATACGGATAGATTTCAACTGTAACTGAGTTTCAAAATTGGTTACTAAGCGAGACCAGGGGTGAACTCCAGCAGGTTCTGACAGGTTCTGGAGAACTGGTAGTGGAAATTTTGAGTAGTTTGGAGAACTGGTAGTGGAAATTTTGAGTAGTGTGGAGAACCGGCATGGAAATTTTTAGTACTTTGGAGAACCGGTAGTGATTTTTTTTTATTCAAAAAGTTTTTTTTTTAAATTTTATAAACAAACAAGCAAACAATACATAATCAATCAGTCAATATATCTTCTAAATACATCTTTTGTATCTTCTTTTTGCTCCTCTAATATTTATCATATCTTAATATTATCATTTCCTTTATTATGACATTTCCCCCACTTTCCTTACTTCTCTATTAATACATTTATCTATCTTCTGATTTTATTGAAAATTAAACAACCATTTTATCTCCACGCAACCTTCAAACCCCCCTTCCCCACCCCCACCCCCAACTTCCCAGAGCAAAAACAGGGTATAGCATTAAACAAACATAAGCTAAAATAAACTAACTTACTACAAGATTCAAAATTCCCTCACCCTCTTTAACTCCTCTTTTAAAAATTGTTCATCAGCCTCCCCTTTTGAAGTTCTAATTTAAACATTATAAAACTTTCTTTAAAGCATATCTTTTTAGAAGAAAAAAATATTATTTTATATCCATTCAATTTTAAATTAACCATTTTAATACTTCAGTAAGTTTTTTAAAAAAACACTTCAATAGAATATTCTTCAGAATATAACCTTAAAGATACTATTAATCCATTGAGTTAAATTATTTCTAACTAAAAATTTTGAGTAGTTTGGAGAAACGGTAGTGGAAATTTTGAGTAGTTTGGAGAACTGGTAGTGGAAATTTTGAGTACTTTGGAGAACCGGTAGTGGAAATTTTGAGTAGTTTGGAGAACCGGCAAATACCACCTCTGGCTGGTCCAAGAGTGGGATGGGAATGGGGATTTTGCAGTATCCTTCCCTTGGAGTGGGGTGGAAATGGAGATTTTGCAGTATCCCCCCCCTGCCACACCCACCAAGCCACGCCCACAGAACCGGTAGTAAAATAAATTGTATTTCACCACTGAGCAAGACAGTTAAGTGAATTTTCCCTCATTTTATGACCTTGCTTGCCATATTTCTTAAGTGAATCACTGCAGTTGTTAGATTCGTAAAATGTTTGTTAAGTGATTCTGACTTCTTTGTTTGCCACAAAGTCACAAAAGGTGATCACATGATCCCAGGACACTACAACGGTCATAAATATGAGTCAGTTGCCAAGCAGCTAAATGTTTATCATGTGACCATGGGGCAATGGTCGTAAGTGTGAAAATAGAAGTCAGAAGTCACTTTTTTCAATGCCGTTGTAACTTCAAACAGTCACTAACAAACAATGTAATACTATATAACCTGTACAGATATATTGAGATATATTAAGAACTCCTAACTTGTATAACTTTTCTGGATTATTTGGTAACATGAAACGCTATGAAGAAAAGCAATAATTTTAACCTGATATGTATGGTTGCTACTTTTAATAACAGTAGACCTTGTGAGGGGTTAAAAAAAATCATAAAAAGAAGGCAGAAAATTCAGGCCCAAAATAAATGTTAATGACTGATAATGACTATGTGCTTGTAGAGATATTTTCATCACTCAGCCTGCTTTCTTTTCGCTTCTATAATGGGATCTACAGTCCATTGTTTCTGATTATTCCCTTTTCTTTACAAATGGCAGTTCACAGTTTGTGAGCATGGCTGACCTTCTTTCGACAAAGGTACTCTGAGTCAACTTTTATTTGTTTAAGTAATTGCAGAAGAATGGAGCTTTTGAAAGATAAGTTCGTGGTTTTTTGTTTTTTTCCGTTATGCTTTTGTAACTGGGGAGGCAAAAAGGACAAAAAATGTATTCTGTGTGAATTTTTTGGATAAGTGAATGCTTTCTGCAGTGAATATTTGAAAAAAAAAATCACATGAAACAAACACATGGCAACAACAATCTTATGATAACAAGAATAAATGGTATATGAGAAATTGCACAGGAACATTCATATAATCCAGTGGTGGGTTTCAAAAAATTTTACTACCGGTTCTGTGGGTGTGGCTTGGTGGGTATGGCTTGGTTTGGTGGACATGGCTTGGTGGGCGTGGCAGGGGAAGGATACTGTAAAAATCTCCATTCCCTCCCCAATCCAGGGGAAGGCTACTGCAAAATTCCCATTTCCTCCCAATCAGTTGGGACTCAGAAGGTAGAGAATAGATGGGGACGGGGCCAATCAGAATTTTTACTACTGGTTCTCTGAACTACTCAAAATTTCCACTATCGGTTCTCCAGAACTGGTCAGAACCTGCTGAAACCCATCTCTGATATAGTCTATATATTTATACTGGTATATACATTCTAGGTATATTCATAGTATGTATGTATGTATGTATGTATGTATGTATGTATGTATGTATGTATGTGTCAGCACTAGGATAAATGCATCTTGACAACAGCCTGAAAACCTGACAGAATGTGCATATGTATATAATGTATATGTATATACATTCAGTGGCTTAGACTTTGAGCTTGTCGATAGAAAGGTCGGCAGTTCAGCGGTTCGAATCCCTAGTGCTGTGTAATGGGGTGAGCTCCCGTTACTTGTCCCAGCTTCTGCCAACCTAGCAGTTCAAAAGCATGTAAAAAATGCAAGTAGAAAAATAGGGACCACCTTTGGTGGGAAGGTAACAGCGTTTCGTGCTCCTTTGGTATTGAGTCATGCCGCCACATGACTATGGAGACGTCTTCAGACAGCGTTGGCTTTTCAGCTTTGAAATGGAGATGAGCACCGCCCTCTAGAGTCAGGAACGACTAGCACATATGTGCAAGGGGAACCTTTACCTTTATACATTCTATAGATACCTTGACTGATATTGATTGTCAATATTGATTGTTTTGGTCAAGTATTCTGTCAGATGAGATAGACTTAAGAATTTAGTTTTAGTGTCGACTTTGAACCGAAACCTGGCAGCAGCCATTTTCCTGTTCCTCAGTTGCCACATAGAAAGAGAAGGTGGGAAGGAGGTTGGAATGTCTTACTAGAAAAAACAGAGAGCTTTCTCTTGGGAACCAAGGTCATCTCTACTGGCAATGGATAAAGTAGGGGAAGGAGTGTCTGGAGAGCCCGCCAATTAACCCAATTGGCCAACGTGACCTGTGACAATTGGGGATGGGGTTACTTCTTCGTTTAATTATACCAAAACCACGGGAAAGATTTAGAATAGGTTTTCCATTGAAGCTGTGCCGATATGATGTACTCAATAAAGAAGACCTTTGAGAAGGAGCCAAATCTCAGAATTCTGATTTGCTTGGAGCCATGACATTGAGATCGTTTTCATGTGAACCAGTTTCCATCTTGTTTAAAAACTAAAAACAGATCCCCTACTGCATTGGAGTCCAATAATTGGGTAATTACATGATTATTGGTCTATAGCAATAGCACTTAGACTTATATACTGATTCACAGTGTTGTATAGCCCACTCTAAGTGGTTTACAGAGTCAGCATCTCGCCCCCAACAATCTGGGTCCTCATTTTACTGACCTCAGAAGGATGGGGCAACCTTGAGCCAGTCAGGATTGAGCTTTTGGCAGTGAGCAGAGTTAGCCTGCAATGCTTCATTCTGATCTCTGGGAGGAAGGGAAGGAAGGAAGGAAAGAAGGAAGGAAGGAAGGAAGGAAGGAAGGAAGGAAGGAAGGAAGGAAGGAAGGAAGATAGCAATAGCCCTTAGATTTAAATACTGCTTCACAGTACTTTATAGCCCTCTCTAAGCAGTTTTACAGAGTCATCATATTGCCCCCAACAATCTGAGTCCTCATTTTACTGACCTTGGAAGGATGAATCAACCTTGAGCCAGTCAGAATCGAACTATAGACAGTGGGAAATGCTGAAATTAAACTTTGTTTCCTATAGAAGAGAATGTTTGTAGCTCAGAAAAGAGAGGGCCTTGGTGCTCTCTGAGCTTGGTTGTTTTCTTGCACACATTTCATTACCCAACTACGTAACATCATCAGTGCTAGTAGGGAGCAGAGCTTGTTTGTAAACTAGTTTGTTTATAAACTAGTGTGGTAAACCGCAGTCTAGGGCCATCTGCAGGGTATGGCCAAAAAATCAAGATGGCGGCTGCAATGGACTGACTGAAACCTAACCCATCTTCTACATGTATCACACACTCAATACACCTAAAACACGGCAGCACCTCGATTGTGCCTTATGACCACCATATTGACTTTTTTTTATCACATTCTTCAGACACTTCCGTCACATGCCCACCTTCATTTGCATATAGATAAGCTTCTAATAGTAAGGAGACCATGGAAACACTTGGCTTGTGGTGGCAATTATAACTCTGAAGGAAAACTGGTCAAATCCATTGGTAGAAGAACCCAGCAGCAAGAAAAAAATGTGACCGGATTATATTTTCCATTCTCTTGATTAAATGTTTCCATCACAGATGAAATAGTGAGAAAGCAAATGCAAATTTAGGTGAAGGAAAGTAAATTAAAGGATCTTGGGTAATAGGAAGGGAACGAGGTCTCCAAGTGACATCTAAGATTAGACGGCTCCCCGTTTGACTTGTTGTGTGACTGTTTTGTATTTCTGTTTTTTTTTTTTTTCCAACTGGGACTGTTCTTCTTCACCAAGATCTTCTGGTGGCCTATATCTCCATAATCTGTATGCACGTTGCAGTAGCTGAAGATGCTGATGAATAATCCATCTTCAGAGTTACTTCAGGTGTTTCTGGTGGAATATCAATCTTCGTGGCTCAGCATGGAATCACTCATGCATCTCATTGGGTTGGCACAAAGCCTTGGCTGCTGATAATGATTTGCTCAATGAATTGTGATGAAAGATGAGGACAGGTTGAGACTTCAACAAAGAGAGAGAGAGAGAGGCTGCTTGCTTTTCCGTGAGGAGCGAGAACTCCTGAGTGACTAATGATCTGAAATTTAAGCTTGTATGCTCAGAGAGTTGGAAGAAAGCTGGTACAAGGATTACTCTGTTCCCATTAGTATCTGAGAACATTGAAAGTGTTCTGCAAATGCACCAATGCATTGGAGCCTCAAGCCCATTGACCTCAAAATTACCTCATAGGACTCTCCAAAATTTCAGACACAAATAATCCCTACCCCCTCTCTCTAATCTAGAGGAAGCAAGAATTGCAACTAAGAACTTTAGCATGCAAGCAAAAAATTAATAATCCCACAATACTTAAATAGGCTTTTGCTTCTCTCAACCCATGATCTTTAATTTTTAGTCTCCAGTCCCCTAATCATCCTGGTTGCTCTCCTCTGTACTTTTTCTAGAGTCTCAACATCTTTTTTTTATAGTGTGGTGACCAAAACTGGATGCAGTATTCTAGGTGTGGTCTTACTAAGGCTTTATAGAGTGGTATTTGTTAAGGATATTGGTGTTGTGTTACCAACCAGCAGAGTGTAGAACACAGAGAAACCTTGCTGAGAGCAAAGAATAAGAGATGTGCAAACTGGTTTATCAAAAGTTTACTTTATAGTGAAAAAACAATCTCATAGTCTTTAAATCAATCCAAGTCTTTGCCAGTTAAATCAGTCCAGTGATACAAAAAATCTTTTTACCACACAAACAGTAATTGGTTAGAATAACAAACTCACTCTGGTTCACAAACCACGATGGTAGCAGTTCCATCCAATGATGATAGCACAATGATAGCAATTCCACACACTATGGTAGCATATCATCAACTGAATACGTTACAGTACCTTTCTTAAATACGTTTACAACTAGTGATTATCTAATTACAGCATGACTCAGCATTACAATGAATTAGCAGTAAAACTTTAAAGTCACACAATACATATTCATATTAAAGTCACAGAACACATATATTGCCTGGACAACTTGTTAGGCTCAAACCATATCTCCCTTGATCTTGATTGCATCCCTCTGTTAATGCAATTTAGGATTACATTGGCATTTTTGGCTGCTGCTACATACTCTTGGCTCATATTTAGCTGGTTGTCCACTAAGACTCCAAGATCCCTCTCACAGTCACTGCTATTAAGCTGGGTTTCATCCAGTTTATATGTGTATTTTTGATTTTTCTTACCTAAGTTTTTAAAGTTTTTTTAAGCTTTAGTTTTTGCACTGGTGACTGATCATATAAAATTCTGTTCCATTCTGTAATACCATACTGGCATTTGTGAAATGTGAGAACCCCTCAATTTAATGGATCTGGAGTTTGCAGACTTGGGGTTTAATTGACAAAATCTTATGGATGTAGCTTTTGTGCAGTTTTCAGGCAGCTCCAGCAGCCTGCAGAGCTGGCAGCAGTTGGGCAGTGAGGAAGTTGGGAAGGAACATGGACCAATCCTGGAGTCTGGAAAAGGCTCGGACAAGGGCTCAGAGGCAGAGAGGGGGCCAGGGCCATCTGAGAGTTACGTGCTGCCTCCGGAGCCTCCAGAGTCGGACATCAGCAAGGCAGAGGAACAGGGGGGGGCTGTTCCCAGTGTGCGCATGCGCAGAGCTGCCAGAAGGCAAGAACAATTAAGACAAAAGGGACGACTCAGGAGTAGGGCTTGGAGATGATTGCCCCCTCCCAAAAGACATAAAGGAGGAGGCAAAGGCACGTGAGCCTTTGCAGGAAGCAACTTTGTTTGTTCTGGTCGGTTTAAATTCTGAAGCTCCGCTTTGACTCTGTGCTCGGTGTGGCCTTGCAAAGCTAATTGCCAGTTAGGTCTTTGGCAGCGTGTCAAGGGAGATAAAGGTGGGTGCTTATCAGCCTTATCCCGAAGGACTATGGCAGACTTTTGTCGGACTCTTTACAAACTATTTGTGACTCATGACGGGCTGTGAATGAGCAGAATTCACAGCTGTTGAAATAAAAAGAGGGTGTTTGGGACTCATTGTGTGCTTTTTACGTCTCAGGAAGCCTAAGTCAGAACAGGATCCCAATAGGTCATTTGTTTGGTATATAGACCGAGGTATCTGTCTCTTGCCGTCTTATACAGGCAACAATCAAATAGGATGTGTTGTCCCTAACTTTACTGAATATTAGCATATCTGTCCGCCCCCCCTTTTCTGAAATTAATTCAGCTGAACCTTTCTTTGCCTCTCCCCCACTCGTGTCTCTGCTCCCTTCTTAACTTTCTTTCCACAATGTCATTTGTAATTCCAAGAAGTTTAATATCTGATTAGTAAATACGATGATGAAACATTTTTTTTTGGCTGCAAAGAAGCTGCCATTTACCATGCGGCAATGACTGAAAAATTAGGTTCAGCTCAGTAATAATTGATGAAAATGGGCTCCTTTCTCTCTGCCTCTGATTTGCTTTGAAGTTTTGACTTAATAATGTAAACATGGCTTGTTTTCTCTGGGAGATGGATTGCCTTCTGATTTGTTAAGTGCACAGACCTGGGTCCTTTTGTCTCACTTGTCTTTGCCTCTGCGAGGTGGGATGCAAAGGAGGGATGAAATAGCTCCCTGCCTGAAACGGATTTTGGGAAGGTAAGCCGGAAAGGGGATCTTTGAGATTTAACAGCAATGCTGAATTATGCTGTAGGAAGTTAGCACCCACCCCTCTCCTGGGAAAATCAGATATTTTAGGAAATATTAAAAGGACAGTATATTTCCCCTAAAAGGGAGGAAGAAACTCTACCCCCCTCCTCCACCTTTGTCAATGGATCATTAAGGCCTACATCATTCTATTCTACATAACAAAGTTCTACCTCCTTCAGGCAGAGCCACAGCAGGAATTGCCCAAAGCCCTTTCATTACATCATCACCCGGCAAGGCTCAACCAAGCCTGGGACAAAGACAACCTACAAAGTTACCCCTGCATGAACCCATGGGAGTCTGACAACCAAGCAGAATACAAGCTCAAATTCAAAAGCCCGGAGAAGGCATAAAACCCAGGTACTCTCAGCGTCTCTGCCCCTTTTTCCCCCCTTCACCCAAGATCTTCAAGGCATGTGATCCTGTTCACCCTTAAAACCATCTTTCCAGTGTCTTTTTCCCCCACCAGCAGCCACCATGTTTCCAGTGTCTTTTCCCCCACTTGGAACTGAATCCAGAAGGACATTTCCTGCAACAATTATTTCATGAAAAATGATCTTGGATGGAAAATAAGAGTAATTGGAAGCATTATTTGGAATGATCTGACACCAGGGGATTGCCACGTAAACTATTTAGCAGAATGGAGGTGAAGGCGGAGAGAAGTTTCCACATCTTCATCTCCTTCCAGGAGCTGCTTTCTCCACCAGTCCTTGAACAGACAAAATTATTATTGGTTGCATAGTCAGAACCAGTGGTGGGTTCCTCCCGGTTCGGCCTGGTTTGGCTGAGCCGGTAGCGGTGACAATATGATGTCATCGAACCAGTTCTCTTTGTTTGGGAGCTAGGCCCTCCAGCCCTCCCCCCCGTGTTATTCTTACTGTTTATTTGGCCCCGCCCCCAATCTATTCGTTGCCTCCTGAGTCCCAGCTGATCAGCTAGAAGGAAAAAAACTGTTTAAACTCTTGCCGCGGGGCTTCAAAGGGCCGTCCTACAGCTGATCTGTGTTAAAAGGCAGTGTGGTAGTAGACCAGTGTGCTCGAAAAACAAATGGATAGACTGGTGCCTCCAAAAACAAATGAGTAGACCGGTGCCTCCAAAAACAAATGGGTAGACCGGTGCCTCCAAAAACAAATGGGTAGACCGGTGCCTCCAAAAACAAATGAGTAGACCGGTGCCTCCAAAAACAAATGAGTAGACCGGTGCCTCCAAAAACAAATGGGTAGACTGGTGCCTCCAAAAACAAATGGGTAGACCGGTGCCTCCAAAAACAAATGAGTAAATCGGTGCCTCCAAAAACAAATGGGTAGACCGGTGCCTCCAAAAACAAATGAGTAGACCGGTGCCTCCAAAAACAAATGAGTAGACCGGTGCCTCCAAAAACAAATGGGTAGACCGGTGCCTCCAAAAACAAATGGGTAGACCGGTACCTCCAAAAACAAGTGAGTAGACCGGTGCCTCCAAAAACAAATGAGTAGACCGGTGCCTCCAAAAACAAATGAGCAGACCAGTGCCTCCAAAAACAAATAGGTAGACCGGTGCCTCCAAAAACAAATGGGTAGACCAGAACGCTCCAAGAACAAATGAGTAGACCGGTACAGCTCTGCAAGCAGTTAAAAGCCTGGTAAACCAGTACCTCTGCTAAATCCGAAAGAATTGTCACATGACCATAAAACCACACCCACAAAATAAGCCATGCCCACAAAACGGGTAGTAAAAAAATTTAGAACCCACCCTGGTCAGAACCGGTAGGATTTCACCACCGGTGTATACTCATGCTAGCTACATGACCTCGGAAGGGTCTTTGAACAAAGCTGGCTCCCTTGGCTAAGGAACCGAGATGAGGACTGGCCCCTAGAATCATGACTGGACAGGGGCAACCTTTATCCTTCTACCCTGGTAGACTGCTTTCACCATTGCAAACCTGGTTGATCAGTAAGATCACTCAAGAAGACTATATAGAGCCCCTGGCTGCCATATGATCATTTACTTGAAGAGCAGCTTCTCTAAGGCAGCACCTGCATCCCAAATGCACTCTTGCATGCAGCATGTAAGGAAATTACTCTTATATCCTGTAGGCATCTGACTCATAACGAGGCCTCTCTTTCATGTATGTTGGATGAATTATTTCTGCCTTCCATCCACAGCTCTGTGATTTTGTTTCCTTTAAAAATATGTGTGTGTGTATATATATACACACAATATTAGGGTAAATCACCTTCAGAAGCACTTGTACATGGGAAATATATTACATCGAGGAATAATAGATCACTCAAATAAGATAGTCTGCAAGCAGATTGTGATTACAATTTTTCTTTTCATATCTCTGGGTGTCTAATTTAGCCTAGACTCATATGGGACTTCTCAGTAGGGTAGATGGATACTATATTGTGTAGAGTTTTCTCCCCATCGTGACTTGCAGGCAGTAGAATATTGTCCTCCGTGAAATTCAGTTTTTCATTTCTTCTCCTGCTTTCTGTAGGAAAGGGCATCTGTTTGTTGTGGCCCACCAGTGACCAGCAGAGCTGGCAGCAGGTTCAGACAGTGTGGCGGTTGGGGAGGAACATGGGCCAGTCCTGGAGTCTGGGGAAGGCTCTGATGAGGGCTCTGAGTTGGAGGCAGAGAGGGGGCCAAGGCCATATGGTAGTTCTTTGGTGCCTCTGGAGCCTCCGTAGTCTGACATCAGCGAGGCAGAAGAACAGCGTGAGCCTATTCCCAGTGTGCGCATGCGCAGAGCTGCCAGGAGATGGGAACAATTAAGAAAACAGGGTTGACTTGGGAGTAAGGCTTGGAGATGATTGACCCCTCCCATAAGACATAAAAGAGAAGCAAACAGGATGTGAGCTTTTGCAGGAAGCAATTAGTTCATCTGGTCGATAAAAGCTCTGGAAAAGCTCTGTTTGACTCTGTGCTAAGTTTGGCCTTGCCTTGTGTGTGGCAGTTAGTTCTCTGGCAGCATTCCAAGGGAGATAAGGTGGGTGTTTGTAAACACTCCCCTGATAGACTGTTTGAGAAGCCTTTTGGACTGGGAATGACAATAATTCACAGCCGTTTGAATTAAAGAGGTTTGCCGGGACTAAGTTTGTGTTGTACACTTTCTAAGGAAGCCTAGGTCAGAACACTATTGTACAATTTTATTCATTCTTGATTTAGTTCAATAGTGAGAACAATTAACCAGTGGAACAGAAGTTGCCTTCAGAAGTTCTGGGTGCTCCATCACTGGAGGCTTTTAAAAGGACCCTGGATAGCCACTTGTCTGAAATGGTATTTTATTTTATTTATTTTATTTATTTTACTTATTTTATTGATTGATTGATTGATTGATTGATTGATTGATTGATTTTATTGATTTTATTTTATTTGTTTTTTATTTGATATATTTTATTTTTTATTTTATTTGTTTTATTTATTTTGTTTTATTTATTTTATTTTTTATTTCATTGTTTTACTTTATTATTATTTTATTTTATTTATCATTTCATTATTTTATTCTTTTCTTTGTAGCTTTTGACTGACAACGGTTCATTTAGTAAACCGTTCGAAGTTACAACAGCGCTGAAAAAAAAAGTGGCTGTTTTTCACAATGATGACTGTTGGCCGCATTCCCACAATCACGTGATCAAAATCTAGATGCTTGGCAACTGGTTCATACTTATCACCGTTGCAATGTCCCGGGATCATGTGATCGATCAATCTTTTGTGTCCTGGTGGCAAACAAAGTCAATGAGAAAGCCAGATTCACTTAACAACCATGTTACTAACTTAACAGCTGCAGTAAAATATGGCAAGGAAGGTCACATAAAATGGGGGGAAATTTCACTTAACTGTCTTGCTTAATAACAGAAATTTGGGACTCGGTTGTAGTATCAGATGTCAGCATTCTGATGCTGCCATAAAGACAAGGCTTGACTTTTCACCTACTTATTTTCTCTGTAGATAATATCCCCTAGGAGATGGGATGGGAGGGGGGAACATTCCTGTGGGGTGAGGTCAGAAGCTGGGGAGACTGACTTGGAAGATGGCCAATGAGAAGATGAGAATTGGGGAACGGAAAGGGAAGGGTTTGGGGGGTCAGAGGGTTAGTATCGGCTACGACAAAGTCGGGGCCAGATCTGTCGTACTCAATAAATGGAATATTTCAGCAAAGATTAATTGTTTGGGAGTGCAATTTATTTGAGATGACATCGAAACCTGACATCAATCCATACGGAGTTTTTCATTGGCCAAATCAAAAGTCAAGCCACTGTTGGGTTGAATTCTACCGCCAGGGACGTGGCTAAAATATGGGAGGATTTTGCTATTCTGGGAGGTCATTTCATTGTCCATCCATCATTGGTCATTAATCAATATATTTCGCCCTCCCCCAACCACTATACCATGGACATTCTTGATAGTATCTTAAAACATGGAATGGCAATGAAAGAGGGAAGGGAAGAGCAAAGAGATAGAAGGAAAAAGTCAATGGAGAATCCAGATTTATTTCACAACCATGTTACTAACTTAACAATATTGTTGTCTTCCAGCTCTACCAGAGCAGGTAGCTTTTCCTGACTAGATACTAAGAAGCCAATGTTTTTGATATCAATAAATCTAAGATAGCACTCTGGATTGCCATGTAGATAATGGCCTTCTGGACATGTCCATGGTTAATGTTTTTTTTTTTAAAGTTATTGATTTTTATTTCTCATAAACATACTTAAATGTACAATCCCTTGTCCATTGTTAATCATACATATCATCTTTTGACTTTTATATTAGTTCATTCTTCATCCTAAAAAATTAGGGTATATTCGGAGTTGCTCTTCTACCATTTCCTCTCCTTTATTTTACAACAACCTTTCCTTCCCTTCCTTATTCTTTCCTTCTTCCCTTCCCTTCCTTATTCTATCCCTTTCTGCTTTCTTCTTTCCTCCTCTCCCCCTTTACTTCCCCTTCCCTTCCCCCACTCCTCCCTTCTTAATCCCTTTCTAACCCTCTCTCCTACTCAGTGGTGAAATCTAAATTTTTTTACTACCGGTTCTGTGGGCATGGCTTGGTGGGCGTGGTGTGGCTAGTGGGTGTGGCTTGGTGAGTGTGGCAGGGGAAGCATACTGCAAAATCCCCATTCCCTCCCCACTCCTGAGGGAAGGATATTGCAAAATCCCCCATTCCCACCCCACTCTGGGACCAGCCAGCAGTGGTATCTGCCAATTCTCTGAACTACTCAAAATTTCCACTACTGGTTCTCCGAACTGCTCAAAATTTCCGCTACCGGTTCTCCAGAACCTGTCATAACCTGCTGGATTTCACCCCTGCTCCTACTCTTATTCCCCCTCCTTTTCTTCCTCTCCTTTTCCCTCTCTTCTATCCCTCTCTCTCCTTTCCTCTCTTCTCCTCTCCTCTCCGTCCCTCTACTCCTCTCTCCATTCCCACTCCATTGTTGTTTTCCTTTTCAATTCAATATATTTTCAAAATGGTATTCGAGCAACCCCAGTTGATAGAGTCCATGGTTAATGTGAATGACTGTGCTGATAAAGGAGAATCCTTGTAGCTCAGGGTTGACATGAGGGGTCCTCAGTGCTCTCTGAGCTTAGCTGCTTTCTTGCAGACGTTTCATGCCCCAAATTAGGTGACATTCTCATTGCTGATAATGTTTGTTAGCACTGAGGACATTATCTAGCTCAGGTCATGAAACATCTGCCAGAAAACAGCCAAGCTCGGAGAGCACCAAGGACCCCCTGATAGTGATTGTGTTCTGCTCTAAGTCTAGGGCAGAAAGGATCCAAGGCAGGGGTGAAATGCTCCCGGTTCGGACCGGATCGCCCGATCCTGTAGCGATGGAGGTGGGTGGTTCGGAGAACCTGTAGCAAAAATCCCTGCCCTCTCCCCCATGCCCAGCTGAGCCGCACAATCATCAGAGGCTTTTTTTTTTTTTTTTTACTTTTAAAAGCATTTTTTTCTACAACCTCCTCGGCCGAAAAAATGCTTTTAAAAGTTAAAAAAAAAAAAAAGAAGCCTCTGATGATCACACGGCTCAGCTGGGATCGTCAAAGGTTTTTAAAAGGAAAAAAAAAACCCTATTTTTCTTTTAAATGCCTCTGACGATCCAAGCTGAGTTGCCTGATCAGCAGAGGCTTTTTTTTGCCTCTGGCAATCAGGCAACTCAGCTTGGATCGTCAGAGGCATTTAAAAGAAAAAAAAAAGCCTCTGGCAATCAGGCAACTCAGCTTGGATCGTCAGAGGCATTTAAAAGAAAAAAAAGCCTCTGCTGATCAGGCAACTCAGCTTGGATCGTCAGAGACATTTAAAAGAAAAAAAGCCTCTGCCGATCAGGCAACTCAGCTGGGATCATCAGAGCCTTTTAAAAGAATTTTTTTTTTTGCAACCTCTTCGGCGAAGAGGTTGCAAGAAAAAATGGTTTTAAAGGTAAAAAAAACAAAAATTGGCCATGCCCACCCAGTCACATTACCCCCCCAAGCCACGCCCACAGAACTGGTAGTAAACAAATTTTAGATTTCACCACTGATCCAAGGTTAGGGTCTTCAGAGCTTCATACAAAGGGCAGAATGCAACGGGAGCAGATGAAACAGTCTTCTGGATTGGCGATCTCTCCCCAATAGAAAACAAGGGCTATTCGTTCGGAGGCAGTTTAGGGAAGAGAATCACTCTGGAGTGTTCTAATGAACTGTGAAATGAACATCGTGTCAGTTGCCAAGGCAGATGGGCCCAGGCCATTGCTGTTGCGATGAGGTTGGTTTTTTTTTTTTTGCCTGGGAGCCATCACAGGTAATTTAAAGATATTAACAAACGCCGTTAATTAGCTTAACAGCATCACTAGTCCTAATGCAAAGCCAGATAAATAATCCTGCTGTGTACAAAAATTTCTCTTATAGAATCTTCACAGAATTGGTGTGGGAGAAGGAATTGGTGCACTAGCCTCTGCAGGACTTACCGCAATGCTCTCTTTTTTTGGGGTGGAGGGGGAATGTAACTGTCTTTACTGCAATCCTTGTCCTACTCAAAGGACACAGCTTCCTCTGCCAGAGGAGCAGAAAGGACTAGTCCACGTGGGTTCTCCTTCCCTTCTTTCATCTGGAAAACCAAAAAAACCCTTCCTCTCTGATCTTGTGCCCATTCCTTCTCAGCAGGAGAAAATGATACAGTTGATTCCTCCAAAGGTGATAATATGATAATATAGGCACATTGTAAAGGAGGAGGAGGAAGAGGAAGATGAGGAGGAGGAGGAGGAGGAGGAGGAGGAGGAGGAGGAGGAGGAGGAGGAGGAGGAGGAGGATATCAGGGATATCATGGGCCACGTCCTCCACATCTCCCAATCTTGCACTACTTCTTAGCAATAGCACTTAGACCTATATTTCACTTCACAGGGCTTTTACAGCCCTCTCTAAGCCCTTTACAGAGTCAGCCTATTTGCCCCCAACTATCTGGGTCCTCATTTTACTGACCTCGGAAGGATGGAAGGCTGAGGGAACTTTGAGCCGGTCAGGATCAAATTCCTGGCTGTGGGCAGACTGCAATACTGCATTCTAACCACTGTGAAGAGACGAGAGGGAGGGAGGGAGGGAGGGAGGGAGGGAGGGAGGGAGGGAGGAAGGAAGGAAGGAAGGAAGGAAGGAAGGAAGGAAGGAAGGAAGGAAGGAAGGAATAGCAATAGCACTTAGACTTATATACCACTTTACAGTGCTTTGCAGCCCTCTCTAAGCAGTTTACAGAGTCAGCCTATTGCCCCCAACAATCTGGGTCCTCATTTTACCAACCTTGGAAGGATGAAAGGCTGAGTCAACCTTGAGCCATTGAGAATCGAACAGTAAGCAGAAATAGCCTGCAGTACTACATTCTAACCACTGTGCCACCATGGTACTTCTTAGAGTTTTTCTATGCTCTGGCTCGTTTCAGCATTGATAGTGTCCAGCCCTAGAACTGGATCATAGCTTGTATGGAAGTTACATTAATGAAAGGGCAGAATCTCTGCTAAGATGCCTCTGTGTCTGTGAGTGTTTCCCATTAGACCAAGCAGAAAATGAAGGGTTCTCCTGGTCTGGTATAAACCAATAAGATTTTGAACCTAAGCTGTTTTTTTTTTTTTTGGGGGGGGGGGGGAATCAGAAGGTTTTGGCACAACCCAGTTGTTTGCATTTATTACATGTGAGGGATTGTGCCCACGAAGGGGGAAATGATGGACTACAGCGAAGCAGCCTCCTTCCCAGGAAGGAGGGAGCACATGCCAAGGAGAGGGGAGAGACACTAGGCAGCACAGTACAAAGCTGGATAGAAGACAGAGGAGTAGAGTAGAGTAGAGTAGAGTAGAGTAGAGAAGAGAAGAGAAGAGAAGAGAAGAGAAAATAGAGGAGTAGAATAGAGTAGAGTAGAGTAGAGTAGAGTAGAGTAGAGTAGAGTAGAGTAGAGTAGAGTAGAGTAGAGTAGACAGTGGTGGGATTCAGCCAGTTCGCACCACTTTGGGAGAACCGGTTGTTAACTTTCTGAGCAGTTTGGCAAACTGGTTGTTGGAAGAAATTATTAGGGCAGAGAACCGGTTGTTAAATTACTTGAATCCCACCACTGAGAGTGGAGTGGAGTGGAGTGGAGTGGAGTGGAGTGGAGTGGAGTGGAGTGGAGTGGAGTGGAGTAGAGTAGAGTAGAGTAGAGTAGAGTAGAGTAGAGTAGAGTAGAGTAGAGTAGAGTAGAGTAGAGTAGAGTAGAGTAGAGTAATGGCAGTGTGGAAGCTTCTGGTGCTAATATGGCTTCTTGTGCTTGGGAAAGTAGGAGGGGAGATTTAGGAGAGTGATTGTAGTTAGGCATAATAGCATTTTTCCCTTCAGTCAAGGTCATGGCGTTTATGCATCTAGAGGAGGAGTGGTTGCAGGAATGTCTCAAATTGGGACGGATGGTGATTGGGCCATGTGACAGACTGATGGGTTCAGGGGATGGATTTGGGGTTTTGATTTACTGAGGGAAAATCCAGAACTCTTAGATTCGGGTTTTCCCAGATGTGCCAGTATCCCTACTCTAATAAATGAAACTTTGAGAAATGCTTGCCTCAGAGTTTTTAATTAGAGTAGGACTTTCTGGAACGCTGACAGTAGAGTAGAGTAGAAAATAGAATAGAAAAGAAAATAGAGTAGAACAGAACAAAACAGAACAGAACAGAACAGAATAGAATAGAATAGAGCTGGAAGGGACCTTAGAGGTCTTCTAGTCCAGCCCCCTGCTCAAGCAGGAGAACCTATACTATCTCAGATAAGTGACTGTCCAGTCTCTTCTTAAAAACCTCCAGTGATGGAGCACCCATAACTTCTGGTGGCAAGCAGTTCCACTGGTTAATTGTCCTCCCTGTTAGGAAGTTTCTCCTTAATTCCAGGTTGCTTCTCTCTTTGGTCAGTTTCCAACCATTGTTTCTTGTCCTGCCCTCTGTTGCTTTGGAGAATAATTTGACCCCCTCAATAAAAAATTAATAAAAAAATAAAAATAGCCATTCCCTGGAACCTCCCAAGGTCTGTCTGTTAAGGTGAGAATAAGGTAAGGTTTAGTCTAGCAATTCTTTCTATTTGGTGTGAGCAAAGAAAGAACTGAACTTTAGCTGGGCTGTTCTATGTTGTTCTTAGATTGGGCCTGACATCACATCAAAACAAAGCAACAAGTTTATTACTTGTTGCTTTGTACAACAAGTTTATTAATTGTACAACAAGTTTATTAATTAGGCCTATTATTTAATAATTTTAATTATTTTTAAACTTTGTCTGTCATTGTGCTTTTAATCAGGCTGTACACCGCCCTGAGTCCTTCGGGAGAAGGGCGGTATAGAAATAAAATTAATAAATTAATTAATTAATTAATTACACTTGTTATTATTTTGGCACTCTATATCCTAGGTGGCTCAGTGGCTAAGATGCTGAGCTTGTCGATCGAAAGGTCGGCAGTTCAGCGGTTCGAATCCCTAGCGCCGCATAACGGGGTGAGCTCCCGTGACTTGTCCCAGCTTCTGCCAACCTAGCAGTTCGAAAGCACATAAAAAATGCAAGTAGAAAAAAATAGGGACCACCTTTGGTAGGAAGGTAACAGCGTTCTGTGCTCCTTTGGTGTTGAGTCATGCTGGCCACATGACCATGGAGACGTCTTCGGGCAGCGCTGGCTCTTTGGTTTTGAAACGGAAATGAGCACCGTCCCCTAGAGTCGGGAACGACTAGCACATATGTGCGAGGGGAACTTTTACCTTTTTTATCCTAGACTACACCTCTCAATAAGGGTGAAGATGTATTGCTTTGCTGTACAGATGATTGCTGTACAAGGGGCCTCCAGGTTTATTTGTGTCTGTCTGTTATTGTTCAATTGCTTTACAGTGGAGCAGATGGCCTCTATTAAATGATAGTTAATTTCAGTAGATCCTGTGTGAGATGCAAGTTTTGCTTCGGGTAAGACATCTGAGATTGTACCATCACAGCTGCATGCTATCCTCATCTCTGACCTCAGAGGGACAATCCATGGAATCTCAACATCCCTGGGGCCATACTAGCATTTGGTTGCCACTAATAATGATGATGGTTCTGAACCAATCCATTTTTAATGCAGCCAATGAAGCAACAGGCTATTAAATAATAGAGTAGAGTAGAGTAGAGTAGAGTAGAGTAGAGTAGAGTAGAGTAGAGTAGAGTAGAGTAGAGTAGAGTAGAGTAGAGTAGAATAGAATAGAATAGAATAGAATAGAATAGAATAGAATAGAATAGAATAGAATAAAATAGAATAGACATTGGAATGAAGAATAGAATAGAATAGAATAGAATAGAATAGAATAGAATAGAATAGAATAGAATAGAATAGAATAGAATAGAATAGAATAGAATAGACATTGGAATGAAGAATAGAATAGAATAGAATAGAATAGAATTCTTTATTGGCCAAGTGTGATTGGACACACAAGGAATTTGTCTTAGGTGTATATGCTTCCAGTGTACATAAGGAGAATAAAATACCTTCATCAAGAATAAAAAAGATACAACACTTAGTAGAGTCAAGGTTACTAATAAGCTATCAAATCGTACTAGGAAACAAATAAAAACAATATAAATTGAAAGATACAAGCGACATTGTTACAGTAATAAGTGGAAAGAAATAGATAGTAAGGAAGAGAAGAAGAATAGTAATACAGTCTTAGTAAATTATTTGACAGGGTTGTGGGAATTAGTTGTTAAGCAGAGTGATGGTGTTCGGGGAAAACCTGTCCTTGTGTCTAGTTGTTCTGGTGTGCAGTGCCCTATAGCGTCGTTTTGAGGGTAGGAGTTGAAACAATTTATGTCCAGGATGCGAGGGGTCTGTAGATATTTTCACAGCCCTCTTTTTGACTCCTGCAGTATACAGGTCCTCAATGGAAGGCAGATTGGTAACAATAGTTTTTTCTGCAGTTCTAATTATCCTCGGAAGTCTGTGTCTGTCTTGTTGGGTTGCAGAGCCAAACCAGACAGTCATGGAGGTGCAGATGACAGACTCAATAATTCCTCTCTAGAACTGGATCAGCAGCTCTTTGGGCAGTTTGAGCTTCCTGAGTTGACGCAGAAAGAACATTCTTTGTTGTGCTTTTTTGATGACATTTTTGATGTTAGCTGTCCATTTTAAGTCTTGAGATATTATGATAGAACCTAGAAACTTGAAGGTCTCTACTGTTGATACTGTGTTGTCTAGTATTGTAAGAGTTGAGGAGGGTTTCTCCTAAAATCTACCACCATTTCTACGGTTTTGAGTGTATTTAGTTCAAGATTGTTCTGGTTGCACCCCAAGGTTAGTTGTTCAGCCTCCTGTCTGTATGCAGATTCATCGTTGTCATGAATGAGACCAATCACTTGTCAACTTGCAAAGCTTTCAAGTTGCCATGAGCAGGAGGGAGGGAGAACTGAAGTGATTTCCATACATTCTTTCTCACCGCAATCAGGAGGAGGGTGTTAGGTTTCACAGCCATTAACCATTAAGTGGTTAATTGGAGAATGTGATTTATGACATGGCCAGGGGGGAGGGGAGAGACAGGGTCATAGGGGAACGTAAATCTACGTGGATCAATCCTGACTGCATCCAAGTATTGCTGGAATGTTGCTCCTAATAAATCACTATATTTCCTTTGAAGTTTGGATCATGGCTCATGAATTAATTAGGGCATCTTTCGGAAACTTGACATCACTGTTGTATCATCTGCAAACTTCAGTTTTATATATAAAACTATATAACTTTTGAAGAGTTCTTATAAGAATATATAATGCTGAACACAGGATGTTAACTTATTCAAGTGAGATGTAAGTGGGCTTTTGATGGTCACCAGTGGGAGGGTCTGCTAAGCAAAACTAGAGGTTTCTTTTAATAGTTCTGCAAATGCTTATTTTTTTTGCAAAGCTGAAATCCTCAAAGTGAATTTCTCAGGTTTATCCTTGAGCAGAAGTTACCTTTAAATTTTGAAGGAAGATCACAAGAGATTCTGCATTTCTTTGAGAAGCTCTGATATATGTTTTTCTGAAGGAGTACTTTACTTGAAGACACAAGCAGAAGGCGGGTCCAAGTCAGATCTCCACTGGAAGTCTCAAATGTTCTGATGTTCAGTCAGAACTGAAGAAGCTTCTTGGATGACAAGAGTAACATCTTCCTCAAGGAAAAGCAAAGTCCAGTTTACAAGCCTGTAGAGATTCTCAATCATCCAGGTCATGCTGTCTGCAGGGAATATAAATCCTTCCATTCCCCACTATCCTGTCAGAACTGAAAGAAGCTTCTCGGATGAGAAGTGAAACATCTTCAAAAGAAAAAAAAAACCAAGGAAGTCCAATTGCCTCTTGAAAAAGCACCTTTGGGACAACCATGACCTGGATGATGGAGAATCTCTACAGACCTTTAGCTATCCAATTTGGGATGAACGCCCTTTGAATGGTGTGGGAGTAGGAATGGATTTCCGGAAGAAAAATTGCAGACTACAGGAACCAGGAGCATTACTCAGGTGACCCTGAGGACACAGATAAATCTCCAAGGGCTTCAACGACTCTCTAAAAGGATGCAAACGACCAGCTGTCTGCAAGGAGTATAAATCCTTCCATTCCCCACCATCCAGTCAGAACTGAAGAAGCTTCTTGGGTGAAAAGCGAAACATCTTCAAAAGTAAAAACAAGAAAGTCCAGTTGCCTCCTGAAAAAGCACCTTTGGGAAAAGTCCAGTTACCTTTTGAAAAAGCACCTTTGAGACAGCCATGACCTGTATGACTGAGAATCTCCATAGACATCTCTACTGGAAGAATACAGTTGGCAACGGCACATGTCCTCTTCAATCAGCTGATACTGTCATGGCCTGCCATGGCAACTGATACATAGGCTGCCCCGATTCCAGCATCCAATGATTGATGGCCTGCTATCCATCACACCCCCTCCTTCTGAAAGTCGCCATTTGTATCCCCTCTAGATACTTATCTCACAAGTGGAGCAAGCAGAGCTTATCTTATTTTTTTTTCCCCCGCGGCTCCTTCCGTGTTAAAAATAAAACCATCTCTGTAATTTACTTATTTCTGTCATCGGCTCATCAAATCTATTTCTTTACACTTCCAATTATCTGTTATAGAGATCAGCTGGAGGATAGGACCGACCCATGATGATCTCAGGATTATTGGATCATTACAGAGAAGGTTCCTTTGCAAAGCTGGCCCAGCATTCATCCTCTTCGTGTGTTTCCACCTCTTGTTATTTTGCCCATCTTCACAGTTTCAGGGCTCAAACTGCTTCTTTCCCACCTCCTCCTGCTCTGAGTCATCGGTGCTTTATCATCTCCGTCCCGCTGCTTATTTTCTCCAAGGCAGGAAAAGTCTCCTGCACTTCGTGCCATCACTTTCTCACTGCCTAGAAATATTTAACATTTCCAAAACGAGGAGGAATATTTATGAGGCTCACAGGACAAAAACCGGGGAGACTGTTCTTTTGCCTGGGTGAGCTGGTTACCGCTTCTACGTGATGAGATCTACCACCAGGCTCACAAATTCTCCCACTTTTACTTTTTTTTTTCCCAGTGCATATTTATTCCATTTCATGCTAAAAAACAAAATTGTTTCCAAGAATTATTTGCACAAACTCCATTTCTGGATTCTGTTCAGGGAGGATTCTGTCCTAGAGATGTCAAAACAACAACAATATCGGCAAAAAACCACCATTGGAAAAACTTCAGAAAAGACTGATTTAAACCGTACTTGTATTTGAACAACTACTAAGAAAGCTCATTAGTAGTCCTTAATTAGTAAACTAAGTGTCGGGTTTCAATGCTATCTCAAAATAAATGAATTTCCAAACTGCCGATCTTTGAGGAAATTTTCTCTTTATTGAGCATAGCGATCTGTCCCTAGCTCTTTCGTGGTCAGCACTGACCTTTGGCCCCCCAAGCCCTCCCTTTCCGATCCCCAATTCTCTGGTCTCATTAGCTATCTTCCAAGCCACTTTCCTCATCCCTTCTCTGTCAGATCACAGGAATGTCTCCCTTCTCCCATCTCCGAGGAGACAGAAACTTCAAAGGAATTAAGTAGGCAAAAGTTCAAGCTTCTCCTCTCCTTATATATGTCAGTGCTGGGACGCTGACACTAAGGTTTGTTCGGACTTTGTGTGTGCTGCGTTCTTTGTGGTCCGTAGCTGGGGCAGAACAGCTTCAGCTCATACAAATCATTTTAGTTTCATCCAAGTTGGGATCTACAAGAAATAAACGTTGCAAAAAGGCTGGGACAGGAACAGTCTACTCTACCTTGATCTCTATATTAAACTTTCAGAATCAGAATAGAGCTGGAAGGGACCTTGGAGGTCTTCTAGTCCAGCCCCCTGCTCAACCAGGAGACCCTATACCAGTGATGGCTAACTTTGTGCCATTGCGTGCCAAAAGCAGGGGGAATGTGGGGTGGTTGCGCGCGCGTGTGCCAACACCCATAATTCTATGCGCCTTGACCCACGCATGCGTGCGCGACCCCCCCATGCTCCCCCCACTTTTGGCATGTGATGGCATGGTGGGCCCATTTTTCGCCCTCCCCAGTCTCCAAAAACTTTCTAGGAGCCTGGGAAGGGCGAAAACAGCCTTCCCCACCCTCCTGGAGGCCGAAAACAGCCCATTTGCTAACTTCCGGTGGGCCTAGAAGGCCCAAAAATCAGCTGGCCAGCACCCGCACGCGTGCTGGAGCTCAGCTAGGGCAACGCTCACGTGCCCACAAATATGGCTCGGCGTGCCACCTGTGGCGCATGTGCCATAGGTTTGCCATCACGACCCTATACCATTTCAGACAAGTGGCTCTTTTTAAAAACTTGCAGTGATGAAACAACCACAATTTCTGAAGGCAAGTCGTTCCACTGGTTAATTGTCCTCACTGTTAGAAAATTTCTCCTTAATTCTACACTGCTTCTCTCTTTGATCGGTTTCCAACCATTGTTTCTTGTCCTGCTTTCTGGTCCTTTGGAAAATAAATTTGACTCCCTCTTCTTTGTGGCAGCCTCTCAAATACTGGAATATCGCTATCACGTCACCCCTAATTCTTCTTTTCTGTAGACTAGCCAAGCCCAAATCCTGCAACCGTTCGTCATACGTTTTAGTCTCCAGGCCTTTCATCATCTTACTTGCTCTTCTCTGCACTTTTTCCAAAAATCTTTTTTTGTAATGTAGTGACCAAAACTGGATGCAATATTCCAGATGTGGCCATACTAAAGGCTTTATAAAGCTGTACTAATACTTAACGTGATTCGGATTCTATGCCTCTTATTTATACAACCCAGGATTGTATTAGCGTTTTTGGCTGCCGGCACACACTGCTGGCTTATGTTTAAATGACCGTCCAGTAGGACTCCAAGGTCCCTCTCACAAGTTACTGTTTTTGAGCCAGGTTTCGCCTAATCTGTACCTAGAACTATCTGTAGTTCTATATAAGCTCAGATATCAAGAGAAGATGCTGAGTTTATCAGTTGAAAGGTCAGCAGTTCAGCGGTTCGAATCCCTAGTGCCGCGTAATGGGGTGAGCTCCCGTTACTTGTCCCAGCTTCTGCCAACTTAGCAGTTCGAAAGCACATAAAAAATGCAAGTAGAAAAATAGAGACCACCTTTGGTGGGAAGGTAACAGCGTTCCGTGCGCCTTTGACATTTTGTCATGCCGGCCACATGACCACAGAGACGTCTTCGGACAGCGCTGGCTCTTCGGCTTTGAAACGGAGATGAGCACCGCCCCCTAGAGTCAGGAACGACTAGCACATATGTGCGAAGGGAATCTTTACCTTTATCTTATCAGAGAAGTGTTGCTTTTTTTCCCAAACCAGGGGGAATGAAAGAAACCTCAGACTGATAGCACCTGAGCAATACTTGTGTTAGCTACAGTCCGGCATCCTTTTGTTACTGGCAAAAGCTCTGTGGGATGACGGATCTGAACCAGCAGGAAATGATGTCGAGCATCGTTGTAAAAAACTGCCTCTCCAATTGCCGTGTTCTGTTTGGAGCAGCAGGGGGTACTACTCCCCTTTTTCTTACGGCAGCCTTTTTGGAGAAGAATGGGCAAGGTTTTAACACCTGTGTGTGTTCCTGCATTTTCCTGGGAGCTGAGAGCTGCAAATTGACTGGTTAACCAGTGTTGGTACAGCGGGAGAACCCGTGGAGATTTCAGGTCAGGTAGTTGAGCAAGGAGTTGTTCAAAGGACAGCCAAGAAAAGAAAGCAAATGCTAGAAACTTTTGATATCAACTGTTTAGCTCTTGGGAGGGTTTATTTCCAGGTAATGCTTATCTATTGCAAAAGTTAGGGGTGAAATGCTACTGAGCCAGTAGTGCCAGTGGCGGGTAGTTTGGAGAACCGGTAGTGCCAGCGGTGGGAGGCTCCACCCTCCCCAAACCGGGACATTCTCACGTCCCGGTTTTGACCATCTGTGCACGTGCAGGAGGCTTTGCAAATGCGGAGTGTGCACATCAGTGAACCGGTAGGAAAGGTACCGTATTTTTTGGAGTATAAGACGCACCTACCTTTTTTGGTGAGGAAGAAGAAGAAAAAGAAATCTGCCTCTGCCTCTGAGCAATTTTGCCTCATTGCAGCAAACAGCAAACAGCCTGCTTTACTTTTATTTTTGTTTTCAGCAGAGCTTGATTAGCACAAGGGAAAAAAAAATCTGCTCCAGCAATTTACCTCTTTGGAGCAAGCAGCAGAGCCGGGCAAAAAACAGCTGAGAGCAAAACAGCTGAGAGTCGGGAGGCCGATCCAATCAACTTGTGCTAATTAGGCTGTGCTGAAGCTGAAAGCAGCTGTTTTTTTCTTGCTGTTTGCTTGCAAGGAGGTAAACTGCTGCGAGGCACAGGCCAAAGGGTTGGGGCCAGTGGGTGGATGGAGCAACATTCAGTGTATAAGACGCACCTAAATTTTCACCCCCTTTTAGGGAGGGAAAGGTGCGTCTTATACTCCGAAAAATACGGTAAGTACATTTCACACCAGCAAAAGTACACTCACTTAGATGATGCGTCCAACAACTACAACCTCAGAGGGTTTCTATGGGACAGGAAAAAGATGTCCGTGACATAGTATTTTGCCCAAGATTGTCTCCAATCTTACAGGAGCAATTTAATCTATTCTGTTGCCCTAGAGCTAAATCAGAGAACATAGATTTGCAGGTTCAGCTTATTAAGCTTGTGAATCTGAATATTTTAGCTTCCTAGGTGTTTAGCTATCAGGCATATGTAACACTAGCTTTGTTGATTCCTTGCAATACAAGAAAACAAACAAAAAAAATCATTGAGTGTCTGGTAGGTGCATCATTTCCATCGACTGTCATTCAGGATAAGGCAACCTGTTTCATTTTCGGAAATAACACCTTGAGTTGTGAGTTTTAACCATCACAACCAGTCGAATAATCACAATGCAGCTTGCTGTCGTTTACGTAATTCAGCTGTTCATCAGCAAGGACAGTTTCCTTTGGCTGCAACGAAAATTAAGATGTTTATTTTTTTTTTAAAAAAAGACATTTTAATTCCAGTGTTGTGTTGCTGTTGATAAAAATAGGATCGCCAACATGATTGCCAATGTCCGATGACGGATATGGCACAAGAATAGAATAGAATAGAATAGAATAGAATAGAATAGAATAGAATAGAATAGAATAGAATAGAATAGAATAGAACAGAACAGAACAGAACAGAACAGAACAGAACAGAACAGAACAGAACAGAATTCTGTGTGATTGGACACACAAGGAATTTGTCTTTGGTGCATATGCTCTCAGTGTACATAAAAAGACAAGATACATTCGTCAAGAATCATAAGGAGCCTGAGTGGTGTAGGAGGCTAATGCCTCCTACTAAGGCAGCATTTAACATCCAGCTGCCTGCAATTACTGCAAGTTCAATTCTCACCAGGCTCAAGGTTGACTCAGCCTTCCATCCTTTCTAAGGTAGGTAAAATGAGGACCCAGTTTGTGGGGGCAATAAGCTGACTTTGTATAACATATACAAAAGTATGAAGGCTATTGCTTAACGCATTGTAAGCCGCCCTGAGTCTCCGGAGAAGGGTGGCATATAAAAATAAATAAAAATAAAATAATAAATAAATAAGGTACAACACCCAGTGACAGTCATGCAGTACAATAAGCAATCAAATCATACTAGGGAACAATATCAATATAAATCACAAGGATATAAACAACAAAGTCACAGTCATGCAGTCATAAGTGGGAGGAGATGGGTTATTATAGGAACAATGAGAAGATTAATAGTAGTGCAGATTTAGTAAATAGTTGGACAGTGTTGAGGGAATTATTTGTTTAGCCGAGTGATGGCGTTCAGGAAAAATCTGTCCTTGTGTCTAGTTGTTCTGGTGTGCAGTGCTCTATAGCGTCGTTTTGAGGGTAGCAGTTGAAACAGTTTATGTCCAGGATGCGAGGGGTCTGTAGATATTTTCACAGCCCACTTTTTGACTCGTGCAGTATACAGGTCCTCAATGGAAGGCAGGTTGGTAGCCATTGTTTTTTCTGCAGTTCTAACTATCCTCTGGAGTCTGTGTCACTCTTGTTGGGTTGCAGAAGATAGAGGTGCAGATGACAGACTCAATAATTCCCCTGTAGAACTGGATCAGCAGAAGAAGAAGTGGTGTTGTAGCAAGAAAATAAAATAAAATATTTGAATCTTTTCTTTCTAACAAGGAGTTGGTTTTGTTGAATTCTTCAGTATCGTCACACATTAAACAAGCATACATGCATATTTCTTTAAAAGAAAACTGAAAAGTAAACACATAGGATATTTGACTAACCAAAAACAACAAGAAAAAATTTGGTTGGAAGCCCTAAATCCATTCCCAATATTATGTGTTAAATCTTCCAAAAAAATCTTAAATATCCTGCACTTGCTAAACTTGAACCAAGCTTTCTCAAAAGATACCTCCCTGGAAAATATCTGCATTTTTTTTAAAAAAAAATTTTCCATAAAAGCGAAAATATTTTATGACCTCTTTTTGCAAATACGTTCAAAGTTTGCATACTTTCCCTTCCGCATCATGACCATCCTAGCAGCAGAGAATGTAAAATAATGGGACAATTGCCAAGAAGATGGAGGAAAAAATAAGCAAAAATTTCCCGATTCCAGAGAATCTGCTAAATAATTTATCATACCCATGAACCACTTGGGTGAAATGCTATTTAGTCCACCCAAAAATGATTGACAGTTGGCCCTACCTAAAAACACACCATTCTGTTGAGGTTTTTTTTTTTATTGTTGTTTTAGCTATATATAAAAAAGAAAGAAAAGTAGAAATGGGAAATTAGGGGAAGGAAAAAGTGAGGGGAAAAGAAAATGTAAGGTACAAGGAATTTTTTTTAAAAAAAAAAGGTGTTAACATTGGACTCTCTTTATCACAGTACAAAAAGAGTAATCAAAGAATTTGGAAGAATACAATGAATCTTAATATAAATGGTGATAGTTCACAAATATTGTTAGCTGCAAATGGAAATACGTACTATTTCCACAGCAAGGAAGATAAAGCAGAAACGGTTAAATCGATCATTTTATTCAAAGAGGAGAATATATTTAAGCACATTTTTCATTTGGATATCACGTCGGGATTTTCTGCTTGTGATGAAATGAAACTTTGACTTTGGTTTTGTCAATTAGATAGATTTGTCGTTGTAGAAATGGCTAGTTATAGACTAATGTGCAAAAGCAAAAAAAAAAAGAGTTGAGGCTGGAGTGTTTTAAAACACACCATTCTGACTGCAAAAATGGAAGAGATCTGGACTCGAAGCAATAGTTTTTAGAATATTAGAATAGAATAGAGCGGGAAGGGACCTTGGAGGTCTTCTAGTCCAATCCCCTGCTCAAGCAGGAGAACCTATACCATCTCAGACAAGTGACTGTCCAGCCTCTTCTTAAAAATCTCCAGTGATGGAGCATCCACACTTTCTGGTGGCAAGCTGTTCCACTGGTTAATTGTCCTCACTGTTAGGAAGTTTCTCTTTAATTCCAGGTTGCTTCTCTCTTTCATTAGTTTCCAACCATTGCTTCTTGTCCTGCCCTCTAGTACTTTGGAGAATAATTTGACCCCCCCTCTTCTTTGTGGCAGCCCCTCAAATACTGGAACACTGCTATCCTGTCACCCCTAATTCTGGGTGGGGGGGGAGTTACTCACTCCCTCTGAAAAGGCTCGCAATCTAGGTGTTCTCCTGGATTCGCGGCTGTCCTTGGTCAACCATCTGACAGCCGTGACAAGGGGGGCTTTTGCACAGGTTCGCCTGGTGTGCCAGTTGCGCCCTTTCCTAGACAGGGATGCCTTCCGTGACCTATGCTCTCGTCATCTCTCGTTTGGATTACTGCAATGCCCTCTACATGCCCTTGTGGTGCACCCGGAGGCTCCAACTGGTCCAGAATGCGGCCACGCGGGTTGTTACGGGGGCTTCCCGTTACTCCCGTGTTACACCTCTCCTGCGCGAGCTGCACTGGTTACCGGTGGTCCTTCGGATCCGCTTCAAGGTGCTGATACTTACCTATAAAGCCCTTCGTGGCATGGGTACTTACAGGATCACCTTCTGCCTGCCTCCAACCGCCCAGTGCGCTCACATAGGACTGCCCTCCTCCGGGTGCCATCGGCCAGACAATGCCGGCTGATGACGCCCCAGATGAGGGTGTTCTCTGTGGGCACACCGACCCTCTGGAATGGTTTACCCACTGGGGTCCGGATGGCCCCCGACCTTCGCTCTTTCCGCGGTGACCTGAAGACATGGCTTTTCCAACAAATTAGCTGATCTGATGGGAGCTTTTAACTTTAATCCTTTGGGGATTTTAATTGCGTATTTTGGTCATAATTTTACTGTTTTATTGTTTTATCTTTGTGAGCCGCCCCAAGTCCTTCGGGAGAAGGGCGGCATATAAGTATAAATAAATTAAACTAAACTAAACTAATTCTTCTTTTCTCTAGACTAGCCAGACCTAAAACCTGCAGCCCAGTAGTAGATTTCAAATCCAGGCGCTACTGGTTCGCTATCGGTAGTTGCACGAGCAGCACTTCCGCGCATGTGCAGAGTGTTTTTGATGACATCTGGGTGGTTGGGCAGAGCTTCCCGCCACTGCCGCTACCAGTTCGCCCAACTGGGGCGAACCGGGAGCAACCCACGTTCTTCATATAGTTTAATCTCCAGGCCTTTGGTCATTTTAGTTGCTCTTCTCTGAATTTTTTTTCCAAAGTCTCAACATCTTTTTTATAGTCTTTTTTTAAAAAAAATCTTCTCTGTATTTCTTTTCCTTCTCTGTTCTAGGTCAAGGATTTATAAGCGATGATGAGTACTTGGAAATCACGGGCATCACGAGAGAACAATCTGGCGAATATGAATGCACCGCGGTCAATGATGTGGCAGCACCCGATATTCGGAGGGTAAAGGTGACCGTTAACTGTAAGTGAATCTCGGCGCGTAGTCATTTTTTCACAGAGCCATGGATTTTCTAAAAGGCATTTTCTAGTGTGATGCATGTGTATCTTTATGTTATGGACGCGTGAAGATGTGAGGACTTCCAAGTCCACACACCTTCAAGCTACCAAGGTTGAAAAACACTGGGGTAAGAAATGCTACTCCAATTATAGCAATAGCAATAGCACTTAGACTTATATACCACTTCACAATGCTTTACCGCCCTCTCTAAGCAGTTTTCAGAGTCAGCCTGTTGCCCCCAACAATCTGGGTCCTCATTTTACCGACCTCAGAAGGACGGAAGGCTGAGTCAACCGTGAGCCTGGTGAGATTCGAACTGCCAAATTGCAAGCAGCCGGCAATCAGCAGAAGTAGTCTGCAGCCAGTGGTGAAATGTAAAATTTGTTACTAACGGTTCTGTGGGTGTGGCTTGGGGGGGTAATGTGACTGAGTGGGCGTGGTCAACTTTTTTGTTTTTTTTTTACTTTTAAAACCATTTTTTCTACAACGTCTTCGGCTGAAGAGGTTGTAAAAAAATGCTTTTAAAAGCCTCTGACGATACCAGCTGAGTTGCCTGATCATCAGAGGCTTTTTTTTTTGTTTTTACTTTTGAAAGCATTTTTTCAGCCGAAGAGGTTTAGAAAAAATGCTTTAATTTTTTTTAAAAAAAGCCTTTGATGATTGCTCGGCTCAGCTGGGCATGGGGGGCGGGCAGGGATTTTTGCTACCGGTTCTTCGAACCACCCACCGCCATCGCTACCAGATGGGGCGATCCGGTCTGAACCGGGAGCATTGCACCCCTGCCTGCAGTACTGCATTTTAACCGCTCTGCCACCAGAGCTCATACCCTTACTGGAAAAGCGGGTTTTGATGAGAAGACTTCAGAGCTTGCCTAAAATTGCTGTGTAAAATCTCTGACTGCAGGAACCACTTTTCCCATTGAGTTTTCAGTGAGACTTATCCCAAATCTAAACTGTGGCATTAACACGACATTGGTAAACTCTGATTTTCTAATCCCATCCCCTGGGATTCTATATTAGCTTTCTATTCCTGAATTCCAAGATAACAAGGAAGGGTGGGCTTAAGTTTTATTCCTGAAACAGAGGCAACTGAGTTCAAATTAACAAGCCCACAATAAACAATATGATTTTCTGATGTGTCTTCTAGAGATTAGTTGGGTTCACATGACGTGCTAAAATCCAAACATGGTTTAGCACCGTAAAAACCTAATGATTATGGATTATAAATGATGGTTTACAACTAAGTGGAATATATGTGAACCTAGTAAATTTCTTTCCAGCTTCTACACAATGTTAAAACAAAAATAAAAAGAAAGAAAGAATAGTGGTACACAGAAATTATTAGTGACTTACATTAGATGTGATTAATTTGGCAGTGGTTTCACTACTAGGATATTTAAACCAGCCTGCCATTCATTCATTAGAGCAGGGATCTCCAACCTTGGCAGCTATAATACTCGTGGACTCCAACTCCCAGAATTCCCCAGCTAGCATGTTTGGCTGAGGAATTCTGGGAGTTGAAGTCCACAAGTCTTAAAGTTGTCAAGTTTGGAAACCCCTGCATTAGAGGCAGTAGTGGGTTCCTCTTACCTTCGCTATTGGTTCAGAACCGGGAGCGCGTGCATGCAGCACTTCTGCACATGCGCAAAGCATCCATGATGATGTCCGGGTGGGTGGGCGGAGCCTCCCGTCGCCGCCACTATTGATTTGCCCGAACCGGGCTGAACCGGTAGAAACCCACCACTAATCAGAGGACATGTTTCAAAGCCAACCAAATCAGTGTAATTGTTTGAAAGCTATCGATTAGTGCGTAAGCTTGTTTTACTACTGATATTAATATTTTCCAAGACACTTCTGGGTTTTTCTTGACTTGAGGGCTGGATCACCATTATCTCCGATCTTGTTTAGTTGCATTGGGATCAGCCTTTTTTTTAAAAAAATGCATCTCACTCTAAAATGTGGGCTTCTTTCAAAAGCAGGTCAGATGATTGTCTGTACCTGTTGGAAATGAATTCAACTAACAAGCATGGGTCGATGAAAACGAAGAGATTTTATTAAAAGAAAATAACAAAAGCTATTTTGCAAAACAGGGTGGGTATATCCCAGCAGATCTCAACAGAGGAGTTTAAGCCAGGAAGCCACACCTAAAATTTCAAAAGCATTACATTTTTTAGTTCCCTAGCCTGACAGCCCATTTCCTTCCTCCTTTGGACTTATTGGACAGGTCCTCCAGGGTTTCAGCTAATCCAATATACCTCAAAGGAATACATTATCTCTCTCTTTGTTTTCTCAGATTACTTTCTCTTCAGCACCTCCTGTACCTCTCCGTACCTATCCATTACACATCTACATAGCATCTCTCAGTTTTAAGGAATGTCTCCGTGCACCCTGAGCAGGCCCCTCTCCTATGCCAAAGAACAGAATAATGCCCACATGTCCTTCTCCAAGCGTATGCACCATAGACATGGGAGAAAAGTTCCCCAAAGCATATAATCTAACTACATTGTAAAATTCAGTCATATTTAGATCTTAATGCAAGAAGGATACAATTGATTTCATACATATGTTTTTAGAGAGGTACATGTATTATAAATGCTTAACAAATAAATGCTTAAATGGAAAATACTTTTGTAGCAGCATAACATATATTGTACAATAGAATAACAAGTTTCTATTCAATTATTACTATTCCCTTCGTTACTATTTTATTTTTGAATTCCCTTATATCCTACACACCCATTCTCTGTCTTCCTTCTCCATAGAAAGGAAACATTTTCCTCATCAATTCTGTATCACTTTTTTTTTCCAGGTATCAGGTATCAAAACACAGGTGCTCTGCATGCAGAAACATGTTCTGCCTCTTAGCTGTGTTAGAACATGCAGCAAAATAATGCTCTTGTCCCACCAAGTTCATAAATCCTATTAGAACAACACCTCCAGGATCTAAGCTATAGGTGTGCCATCTAGCTAGATAATTCTTATAAATTAATAGCTTGACATTTTCTAGCTATTATCCCCCAAAATAAAATAGCTCATCTCTACTGCAGCAGCTGGGAGAATATTTAGTAAGAGACTGTTGTCTTTTCCTCTTAACTCCTTTATTTTCTTCTGAAGAGAAATTCAAAATTAAAACACAGTGGGAGAGAAATTCTGCCAATGCTTAACCATGCACGCACGGCAGATTAAGAAATCTCCACCTTTCAGGAGAAACATGAGGAAGTTTGACACAAGAACATCACATACTTAGGTTTAATTATGCTTCATGCCTTTTGCCCTTCTGGACAATCACTTTTTAAAAGCTTCATTAGCAACGTGAAGCACAAAGGATGTGGAACTATGCAGATTAAAATAGTACTGATTATTTTGAAAGGGTCTTGGCATTTTGGAGGCGATTCAAGAGCTGTCAAACTTGCCAGCCCTCCCTCCATGGGAAAAAAAAAACACAGAAAAGAAAGTTTCTTAGTTTGACTTCACTGAAAGGCCTATGTCAGGTTACTGTTATTAGCATGTTAGCACTTTGGTACATCACTTTGAGGTTCTCCTAATCAAGTAGTAGGTTCTATTCAGAGAAGAACTGGAGTACATCAAGATAAGCATAGATTCCTTCTTATATTTCTGTCTTGTCCTGGAATCATTTCAAGTTTATTTATTTATTTAGCATATGACAAATACATGGACTTATATATACTGTGTTTCCCCGAAAATAAGACCCTGCCTTATATTTTTTGAACCCCGAAATAAGCCCTTGACCTTTTGGGGTGCATGGAGCAAGACGGGGATTCTCTTGCCATCTTACCTGATTTCCAGCTCTGTCTCCCTAACCCTAACCAGAGGAAATGGTGGGGACCAGCTGTGCATGCATTTAAATATTTTCAGGGAAGGCTTATTTTCGGGGGAGGGCTTATTTTCGGGAAAACACAGTAGTAGTTCCAATGTTAATGTCCAGTCCACCCATCCATTCAAGGGCAGGGTGGTCTATGTTGAAAAAATCAGACATTGGGCCGATATAAGCTCTTGATGGACATTTAGTCACAATGTGATGGATATTTTGTTGAGGAGCACCACAATCACACTGAGGGATAGAGGCAAGACCCCACTTAAACAATGAGTCCTGACAGTCACCATATTGGGTACGGATCCTGTTCAGAGTTGACCAATACTGGCGAGGAAGGTCAACGCCTGGCACCTTTTCTGTAGGGTCATCTATGTAACTGCCTATATCTAGGCATTCAGCAGCCCATTTGGCTTTCCACAGTGTGTTGATGTCAAAGTTGTTAGACAGCTGTTGAGCGAGTGCCAGAGAGGGCTTCCTGGATTTAAGCCTGCCAATTAATTGATAGATGAGGAAGATCAGTATGAAGACAGGAAGAAGTGGGTTTCTCATAATTTTGTTGTACTCCTCAGTGGCAGGTTCCTCCCGGTTCGGTCCAGTTCGGCTGAGCCAGTAGCGGTGACGATATGATGTCACCGAACCGGTTCTCCCTCCCCGCCCACTCCCCCACCCACCCACGTTATTCTTCCCTTTTATTTGGTCCCTATTTGGATCTATTGCTGCCTCCTGAGTCCCAGCTGATGACTAGAGGGAAAAAAAAACTGTTTAAACTCTTGCCGCGGGGCTTCAAAGGGCCGTCCTACAGCTGATCAGTGTTAAAAGCAAACAAATGAGTCGAGTCGTACGTGTGAGGACTGGTCGTAAGTGCGAGGACCTTCCAGAAATGACTCTGACCAGCTAGCCACGCCCACCTAGTCCCATGACCTCCAAGCCATGCCCACAAAATAAGATACGCCCACAGAACCGGTAGTAAAAAAATTTAGAACCCACCCCTGGTACTCCTTCACTAACGCTTCCTGCCTTTGTAAAGTTGGTGGTGTCTTGAACTAGTGGCTCAAGACAAAAAAAAAAAAGAGGCCCATTTTGTTTATCTGTTGGCCTGTATTTAGAGAGCCAGGAGTTCTACAGAGATGTCTGACTGCCAACTGTCATTAACTGCCAATTCTTCAATGTAGTCTGGCTACCAATTGTTGCTAGTCGTTTGATTCACACTTCCGTGCTATCCAGGGTGCACCACGAGGAGGCGAACTAGCATCACACCCCATCATTTCAAGTTCTTGTCCATAACTTGGTGATCAGAAAGCTCTTTGTGGCAAGTAATAATAACTTTATTGTCATTGTATGTGTATACACAGTATACCCATACAACGAAATTCACTTAACACCCAAAGACCAGGCCCAACACACATAACAATCCCCAAACACCCCCACCCTCACCCACCACAAATTCCCAACCCAAACATCCACACAACAGACCAAGCTCACTGATGGTGGCCCTTTAGTTCATTGTTGAGTGCAATTATAGCTCTGGGATAAAAACTATTCTGAAAACGTGTGGTCCGAGTTTGAATTGTTCTGTATCTTCTTCCAGAAGGCAACAGTCCAAAAAAGATTGTAAGCAGGATGGGAAGAGTCTCTGAGAATGTTATGCAACTTCCCCAAACAGCGAGATTTGAAGATGTTGTCCAGGGCTGGTAGCTGGAGCCCAATGATATTCTGAGCAATTTTAATGATTCTCTCTAGAGCATTTTTGTCTGCTACAGAGCTGCTCCCATACCAACTACATTGTCCAGTTTTCTTTTCTGAAGGAACTTTTCTCCTTTTCAGTCAGTTGGGCCTCCGGGAGCTTTTAGACCCATACATTTGAACAAACTCAGGATGAGGAAGACTAAATTACTTCCATTTCTATATCACTGTCCCAACTGATTCTGTGCGCCATCAGGATTTCATTCACGGGGCGGATTTGGCAAATATCTGAAAGGGTTTGAAATAACCTTCCTTTCCTTTCCTCTCCAGATCCTCCATCCATCTCCAGTCCTAAGAATACTGGTGTTTCAGTTGGTCAGAAGGGGATCTTGCGTTGTGAGGCCTCAGCTGTTCCAGTAGCAGAATTTCAGTGGTTTAAAGAAGAAACCAGGTATCTTTTAAGGCCATCACAGTAGCTTAAGAATGGCAGATGTATGTTCTTGGGAAGAAATGGCTTTCTTGAGCTAAGGAGAGGTCATCCAGGGCATTAGCTCAGCTTTGGAAACTCCTTTGAATCCTAAACTCCACCCTAATGAGAGTGAAATAACTAGAGAGTGCACAACAGCTATTCTGTGTGTTTCTTCTGCCCTGTTATACCTTCTCTAATCTGGACTTCAGTTCCCAGAATTCTTAGCAACAGCCATGCTAGCTGAGGAGATCTGTGAGTGAAGTCCACACAGTTGGAGGATACAGTTAAAGTCTGCATTAAGACAAATTAATTAAAAAATAACATAGTTTTCAGAGTATAAAACACACCGGACTATAAGACGGACCTACCTTTTTTGGTGAGGAAAACAAGAAAAAGAAATCTGCTTCTGCCTCCCAGCAATTGTGCCTCGTTGCAGCAAACAGCAAATAGCCTGCTTTACTTTCATTTTTGTTTTCAGCATAGCTTGATTAGCACAAGAAAAAAAGAAAAATCTGCTCCAGCAATTTACCTCCTTGCAGCAAGTAGCAGAGTCCTGTGCAAAACAGCTGAGAGCAAAACAGCTGAGAGTCGGGAGGCCGATCCAATCAACTTGTGCTAAAGCTGAAAGGAGCTGTTTCTTCTTGCTGCTTGCAGCAAGGAGGTAACTGCTGGGAGGCAGAGGCCAAAGGGTGGGGGCCAATGAGTGGGTGGGGCTACATTCAGTGTATAAGACGCACCTAAATTTTCACCCCCTTTTGGGGGGGAGAAGGTGTGTTTTATACTCCAAAAAATACGGTAATTAAAATGGAGCTGTCATGGTCCTGACTAACAAATCCAAGCAAATCAGAACTCTGAGGCTGAGGTCTTCCTCTAAGAACTTCTTTATTGGGTACATCGAATCGGCACGAACAAATGGAAAACCAACTCTAAATGTTTCCCATGGTTTCAGTATAATTCAAATAGGAAATAACTCCCTCCTCAAAAGTCACAAATCACATTGGCCAGTTAGGTTAATTGGCGGGCTCTCCAGGCACTCCTCCCTATCTCTATCCACCACTTGTAGAGATGATCTTGGTTCCCACAAGAAAGTGCTGTGTTTTGTCTAGCAACGCATTGCATTCTACTTCCCCTTCCCTCCCACTCTGTGTGGCAACTGAGGAATAGAAAAATGGCTTCTGCCAGATTTGATTTGAAGTTGACAGTAGCATTATGTATCCAAGCACAAACGCACATCAGCAATATTGAATCATATTATTGTATTATATTAAATTTATCTTAAATGCAATTCGAGTTAATTCCAGGCTTTAGTAATATTTTCTTTATGACGAGCATAGGAAATTACTTTGTATAGTCTTTGATCAACACACCATATTCTAGTCTACCTTCAACTCCTGATGGCTCTTCAAGGATTTGGAAGTGAAACAAATGAAGGAATTTTTTTTTTAATTTAATTTATATGCCGCCCTTCTCCGGAGACTTAGGGCGGCTTACAATGCATTAAGCAATAGCCTTCATACTTTTGTATATTTATACAAAGTCAGCTTATTGCCCCCACAAACTGGGTCCTCAATTTACCTACCTTAGAAAGGATGGAAGGCTGAGTCAACCTTGAGCCTGGCGAGATTCGAACTTGCAGTAATTGCAGGCAGCTGTGTTAATAACAGGGTGCTTTAGACCACTGTGCTACCAAGGCCCCTAATAAATATATGGCTGTTGCTGAAAAACACAGAGCAGTGAGGAGGCCTTTTTGAACTGGCTAGAACCATGATGGCGAACCTATGGCACGCGTGCCACAGGTGGCACACGGAGCCATATCTATGGGCACGTGGGCGTTCCCCTAGCTCAGCTCCAGCGTGCATGCGTGCATGAGCCAGCTGATTTTCGGGCCTTTCGGGCCCACCAGAAGCCGGGAAACAGGCTGTTTCTGGCCTCCAGAGGGCCTCCGATGCAAGGGGAAGGCTGTTTTTGCCCTCCCCAGGCTCCTAGAAAGCCTCTGGAACCTGGGGAAGGTGAAAAACAGGCCTACCGGGCCCACCGGGCCATCATGTGCTAAAAGCAGGGGGAGCACAGATGGCTTGTGCACGCGTGCACGGTGGGCAGGGCGCATTGAATTGTGGGTGTGGGCATGTGTGTCCGCAACTCCCCCGCGCATGCCCCGCTTTTGGCACAGGACAGCAAAATGTTTAGCCATCACTGGGCTAGAACATTGGAATAGAAAAACGGATGAGAATAAACCTCATCGCCCCAGTTAACCTTGAAAATGGTCGTTGAAGATCCATCCAACCCACCTCAAATAAACCTCAACGCCCCAGTTAACCTTGAAAATGGACCTTGAAGATCCATCCAACCCACCTCAAATAGGTGCTGTAAAAAATAAATAAATACCACGTAGGCCAATTTATTGGACCAAGGGGAAGGTTTAAATTGAGGAGTAACTGCAGTCTAGAAGTTTGAACGTGACTGAATTCCACTTCTGGATGATTGTATATTAATCTAAGCTCATGGCTTGTCTTCCTTGCAGGTTAGCAAATGGGCTGGATGGCTTGAAAATTGAAAACAAAGGACGGATGTCCACGCTGACCTTCTTTAATGTCTCAGAGAAGGACTATGGCAATTACACCTGTGTGGCCATCAACAAACTGGGGAACACCAATGCCAGTATAATTCTGTATGGTAGGTATACAGATCAATGGAAGACATACAGCAGTGTTTCCCAAAGTGTGGTACGCGTACCCCCAGGGGTACGGGAAGAGTTTGGTGGGGGTACGCGTTGCACTGGAGTTTGGTGGGGATCACGTGGGAATATCCACTGCACCGTGCTTAGCTGCGCCCACAGAACAAGGAAAGAAATAGGTGCGTATCACAGTTTTTACACGGGAACTGGGGCCATCGTACATCATATCGCAACTCATTATGGCGGGAACTTCTGCGCATCCTTTGCGCAGCTCGGGTTCGGCCATTTTTAAACTGCGGGAACATTAACAGTTGACGTTGAGCCGCGGAGCTTTTTAAACGCCGGAGAATTGCAGTGTTATCTAACGGTTAGACAGTCTTGTGAGGTGTGACACGGCATGAATATACTGAACTTCGTTACAGAGACAACTTACTTCTTTAATAGTTAGTTCCGTTTTTTTATGAGGGGTACTCAGCGTTACAAAAATTATAGAAGGGGTACACATATGTCAAAAGTTTGGGAAACACTGTTGTAGAGAAACAGAAAAAATGAGTATCTACTTTGCATGGCGTGCAAAGATACATACAATGTATGATGAGATGACTCGGATCGATTAAAATACGTTTTTTAGAGTCGACTGGGAAACTGCAGATCCTGTTTTACAAAGCTTGGATCCTTTGGTATTCCAAGAGCTAATTTCTCCAGAAACAAGGATTCTTGGACAAAACAAAAATGCATCAATAAGATGTGAAGGATAGTAGTTACTTAAAAGGAAGCTCAAGGCAGGACCTTCTCAAACCGTAAGAGTGTTGAAGTTGTAGACGAAAAGATAATAAAGAAAATATTAGAATGTGCTGAATTGGACAGGTTAACGATGGAACGTAAAGATAAAGAGGAATCAGAGTATAACTTGGGACTTCTTGTACAAATTGTTAGATTAACAGGTGCGGAGATTAGTAACTGAATAACGAAAGAAGATCAACAAAATAGAAACAGATAGTTATATAGATATATATAAGAATATATATCGTAAGCAATAGTAATATCGGACTATATGTGACTATAGATTAAAACATACAGAGTGAAATATATAAAGTGCTATGGTGTAACTATGAAAATAATGGTTATAACTATGACATACAACATTATGTATTTAAAAGAGACTATATTGTATGACTATGAAAATAACGGTTATACTCAGGGTGTATAATACTATCTATACTTAAAAAGGACTTGATACAGCCACCACACTGTTGTTGCAAAACTGGAAATGTGATGTATAATTTAAAAAAAAAAAAGAGTATTGAAGTTGGCCCAGTAAAAAAATCCACTGAATTCAAGATAAACTGTTATTTCAACAATGCTCCTGTAGTCACAGTCCCACTTAATCTGGTGATAGTTCAGGATAGGATTTGAGGTTTGATGAACCCTCTCATTGTACCTGAAAAACCTACTTAACTAGGAGCCTAAGGAGATGCATTTGCCCAAAATGTTTATTTGTTTAATGTTTCCTATAATTATTTCTGGGGGGGGGGAGGCTTATTTTTACCTCGTTATTTCAACATAGACAGTTCAGTGTATTGCATAAATTGGAAATGAGATTTTAAAATCAAATCAAGCAGATTTGCAGCTTGCGCCTGAGACCACGAGGCCAACTTTCCATCCCAAATTCTGCATTTTCAAAACACAGATTTTGATGTCCCAGCTGAGATCTCAACACCGAAGACAGTTTCTAGTATCCAGTTTTCCAAATTAACACAAGTAGTGTTGTCTCCCAACTCCCAATTTTTAGATGACCATCATCTACTCCAGTGATTCGGTTGCATGCTGTCGTGTCTTTCGCATCCCATAATGTCATCGTTGGATACTTTTTCATTCATAAACTGGGCCATTTGTCTAAGAAGCCATCTGTTCGTTGAACTGTCTACAAATATGAACTACATTTTTTATCCTTTGCTTTCCTCCACTCCCTCTCTCCCTCTCCCCCTGTCCCCTCCTCATGTTTCCATCATGACTTCTGTCTTAGAAATACCTGAACTTCCAGCAATGTCAGGTTGGTACGAGCATGGTTCATTCCTTTCTTTGCTTACAACCAGTGGTGGGATTCAGCCACTTCGCACCTATTCGGGAGAACTGGTTGTTAACTTTCTGAGCAGTTTGGAGAACCAGTTGTTGGAAGAAATCTTATTTTGTTTTTTCCCACTTTACAGGGCTAATCCTGTAAGGAAGGCAGGAAGGAAACATTCTGGTGTTATTTCTAGCCTAATCTTTATTGCCCTGCTTACAGAAACTGCCTCTCTGGTTAACCTTTATTACATTGTAACAGCTAAGGCGAAGGGTCCATCGATGTGAGTGACGTTGAGTTGGCCACACCCATACAGTCACATGACCACCGAGTCACACCTACCCAGCTGGTCATTAGGGCAGAGAACCGGTTGTTAAATTATTTGAATCCCACCACTGCTTACAACCTATCAAAGCAAGATATCCATTTGCTAAGAAAAGAGGAGAAAGTCTTCACATTGCAGGCATGCAACGTATTTTGAATCAAGAACTTCCAATCTTGAAACCGTTAGTTTGCAATTGGAATGCGTCTTTCCCAATTTATGTGAATTGCTTATGTTTTGTTCTGAGTGTTTTATTTCATCAAGAATTTCTGTTTCAAATGAAAGACAGGACATCATTATTTAAAAGTGGGGACATTTTGAGTTTAGGACATTTGCGGAATAGAAGATCACCAATAGGACCTGAACAGCTTCAAACTCAACATGGGGAATTTTGAGGTTCAAAAGATTTCAAGTAAGATGTTTTACGAATTTTTGTAGATCTGTAGAAACTTCTTGTTGATGTGGTCTTCTGAGGAATTAAGGGATTGCTTTTAAAATTGGTTAGAGATTTTGTTGTTGTTAGTTGTGAAGTCATGTCCGACCCATCGCAACCCCATGGACAACATTCCTCCAGGCCTTCCTGTCCTCTACCATCCTCTAGAGCTCATACCGACTGCTTCAGTGATTCCATCCAGCCACCTCATTCTCTGCCGTCCCCTTCTTCTTTTGCCCTCAATCTTTCTCAGTATTAGGCTCTTCTCCAGTGAGTCCTTCCTTCTCATTAGGTGGCCAAAGTATTTGAGTTTCATCTTCAGGATCTGGCCTTCTAAAGAGCAGTCAGGGTTGATCTCCTCTAGGATTGATCGGTTTGATCACCTTGAAGTCCAAGGGACTTGCAGGAGTCTTCTCCAGCGAGGGTTTTTTTTTTTTTTTTGCTTTAATTTATATGCCGCCCTTCTCCGGAGACTCAGGGTGGCTTACAATGCATTAAGCAATAGCCTTCATACTTTTGTATATTTATATACAAAGTCAGCTAATTGCCCCCACAATCTGGGTCCTCATTTCACCTACTTTTGAAAGGATGGAAGGCTGAGCCAACCTTGAGCCTAGTGAGATTTGAACTTGCAGTAATTGCAAGCAGCAGATGTTAATCTGTTAATAACAGTGCTTTAGTCCACTGTACTACAGGTTACAGATAGTCCACCATATCATCTTATTCATGGAGGCCAACTCTGATCTAGTCATGATCAGTAGTATTACCACAAAATACCATAGTAGACATGTCCTCATTAATGTGCAGTGTTCCTGCCAACACAAGCTCAATATTGACATAACCAGGAAATATAGGAATAGGATGGAGACATGGGAAATGAAATATTCAAAGAAGATTTCCTATATAAATCATCACATTGGCATTGCATATGTTCATTTCACTGCACTTCTTGTATTTTCCCTGACCTTTGGAATGGAGGAGGGGGAGAGTGCAAAATGAAGTTTTGAAAAGAAATACAAAAAGAGAAAGTGGAAATCTCACACTCTTTTTAAAGACGAGAAAAATTAAAACTTGGTGGGGAAGGGAGAGAATTATTAGAGTCCTGCATATGATTAGGATTCCAGTTAACTTGCTTTGCCGGCAATTATCAGGCTGGGAGAAGCCGTCGTCTTTTCTGCTCATTAAATGTAGGAAGGTTTCATCCGTGAGAAACATGAACTAACCTTAAAAAACCTATTTAGCATCCCCGGAGCACTATCAGCAAAATATTATACAGAATGCAGAATAACAAAGTTGGAAAGGACCTTGGAGGTCTTCTAGTCCGACCACTGCTTGAGTAAGAGATCTTATACCATTTCAGACAAGTGGCTGTCCAGTCTCTTCTTAAAAACCTCCAGTGATGGAGGCACCCACAGCTTCTGGAGTCAAGTCATTCCACTGATCGTTCTCACTGTCAGGTAATTTTTCCTTAGTTCCAGGTAGGTGTCCCTCTGATGAGCTTCCACCAGTTGCTTCTTGTCCTACCTTGTTTTGTTCTGAGTGTTTTATTTCATCAAGAATTTCTGTCTCAAATGAAAGACAGGACATCATTATTTAAAAGTGGGGACATTTTGAGTTTAGGACATTTGCGGAATAGAAGATCACCAATAGTGTCCCTCTGATGAGCTTCCACCAGTTGCTTCTTGTCGTACCTTCAGATGCTTTGAATAATAGATTGACCCTCTCTTCTCTATGACAGCCCCTCAAATATCAGAAGACAGATATATCCAGGCGTGGGCTGCTGGGGGTTCGCAGGAGTTCAGGTTCTGTGCAGTTTGAAGAACCCCCAAATCCCACTCCTGGCTGGCCCCGCCCACCACGCCCCTCCCCTCCCAGGAGTCCCCACGCAGCCTGTTTTGGATGCAGGTAATTGCAGAGTGCGCGTGGAGGCTCAGGGAGGGCAAAAAACAGGGCTACCAGAAGTTCAGGAAGACCAAAAACAGACCTGTTTCCGGCCTCCAGAGGGCCTCTGGAGCCTGAGGAGGCCGTTTTCGCTCTCCCAGAGGCTCAAGGAAAGCCTCTGGAGCCTGGGAAGGGCAAAAATGACCCCCTCCCCACCATGTTGCAGGAGACAAACTAGACCACGCCCACCATTGCCACGCCCAGCCAGCAACCGGACAGAGAACCCCTTGCCAAAATTTTTGAAGCCCACCCATGGATATATCATATTCATTAGGCTAGACATACCCATAATATACCCAATTCCTGCAACCATTCATTGTATGCTTTACTCTCCCGTCCTCCAACACACGAGACATATTTTTGCCCATTTCATCCATAGAATATTTATGAAAATTATTTTGGGGAAGAATCCCAATCTCATTGAATATAACTAATATATAGGTAAATGCAGCCAGCTTCTTTCCCTGCCACTTTAAAAAAAAAAAAGAATCTTAAGAGAAATGTCCCATAAATATAAAAAACAAATGTTATTTAATATACTATTAATATCAATTCTTTGAGGTTTTATTAATATACCGTTCCGTTGCTGTCTTTTTAATGCTACATTTCAAAATTGATAGTGTTTAATTTCTATAACTCACACTAAGTTACTCGTGGGAAATGTCACTACTCTGAATGGAATCCCATTAATTTCCAAGGAATGTAGTTATGACTAACTTAATCCAAACGCTATTTATGACTTCTAGCAACAACTTGCTTAGAAAGGTTGTTTAAATATAATTTTTAGAAGAATTACATTTTCCCCCTAATAATCTACTGTTTACATTCTGCCATGCGTGTTATGTAATTTTATTAAAGCCTCACAACATATTCCTTATTTTGAAGCTTGTCGTGCAGAGTTTAATGCCATGTCTACTTGCATATGCCAAGGACTGAGCGAAGGGCCTTTTGCATGCAAATGTCCATCTGTTTTCATTTTCCATAAAGTTCCTCTTCCTATAGAATGCTGCAGATGGCTTCTGTCGCCTGCTTGGTATGGTCAATAGATCACATCTCAAGAATTCAACCTATAATAAATTGGCATCTTTTTTTTTTTTTTAAAGTTCAATTAGACTTTGATAAGGCCTTCAAAATCAGATTTTTCCCCTCCTTTTACTTTACTTTGAATTTCCTTTTTTTTTTTTTTAGAACAAAATTATCCCTTTAGGACAGTTGTGAAATGCAAATTTTTTTGCTACCGGTTCTATGGGCGTGGTTTGGTGGGGTGGGGTGGTCATGTGACTGGGTGGGCATGGCCAACTTTTTTACCTTTTTAAAGCATTTTTTACTACCTATTCGCCTGAACTGGTAGTTTTTATCACTACCGGTTAGCCCAAACCGGAGGGAACCAGTAACATTTCATCCCTGCTTTAGGATAATTAAACATCTGAGGGTGCATCTTTTTATGGGTTTTTTTGGGGGGGTGTCTCTTCCCCCAGATTTTGTACTCTAAAATATGAAATAAGTCAGAAGTTAAAGATGCTTAACAATGCATCCTCCTTAATTTGTAGAAACTGGACTACATTTTTAATTATTATTATTTTTTTTTGCATCTTAGAGGTTGTCAAAACATTGTGATGCCATGGGTCGGTCACTACAATAATCGCATGTTCCCTCCAGAGAACATGGCTTTTATTATCCAAACAGGCTAGGAGTGTGATTTGACAAACATTATGTGTGTATAAGCCAGGCTTGTATACTGGATCATTGGATCCACTATTGGAATTTACCGGGGATGGGGAAGGATAAAGGCTGACCTTTGCGATTGTCACATCAGTCCTGCAAAAGAATCACCAATAGGCTGTAATTTCCAGTTCCATTTTTGGCATGAAAGCCGGCTGGGTGACTTTGGGCCAATCACCAGGAGACTGTGAGTTCTGGTTCCACCTTAGGCAGGAAAGCTGACTGGTGACTTTGGGCCAATGACCAGGAGACTGTGAGTTCTGGTTCCACCTTAGGCAGGAAAGCCGACTTAACTTTGGGCCAATCACCAGGAGACTGTGAGTTCTAGTCTCACCTTAGCCATGAAAGCCGGTTGGGTGACTGGGCCAATCACCAGGAGACTGTGAATTCCAGTTCCACCTTAGGCAGGAAAGCCGGCTGGTGACTTTGGGCCGATCACCAGGAGACTACGAATTCTAGTTCCACCTTAGGTAGGAAAACTGACTGGTGACTTTGGGCCAAGCATCAGGAGATTGTGAGTTCTAGTTTCATCTTAACAATGACTTTGGGTCAGTCGTTTCTCTCAGCCCAATCCAATCTACAAGGTTGATGTGGGGAAAGTAGGAGGAAGATGGTATGTTGGATGTGTTTGCTGCTTTGTCTTATTTGTAAAAATAATATAGGTGGGATACAAATAAATAAATAAACCCAAAGGCCACTGAAGGAAAAGATCTCAGACATGGCCTAGCCCACCACCATCAGCTTGGCAAAGTCTGTCTATCATTGGGTATAATGGAAGGCACCCAAAAAATTTCATAAACAGTAATTTTGGCATCCCTCTCCTCCTCTATGTTTCCATCTCTCCCTCTCTTTAAGACTAAATCTGTTTTCCATTTCTCCTTAAACTACGTTTCTCTCCTCCATGGTGGCGCAGTGGTTAGAATGCAGTACTGCAGGCTAATTCTGCTGACTGCCAACTGCCAGCAGTTCGATCCTGACTGGCTCAAGGTTGACTCAGCCTTCCATCCTTCTGAGGTCGATAAAATGAGGACCCAGATTGTTGGGGGCAAATAGGCTGACTCTGTAAACTGTTTAGAAAGGACTGAAAAGCATTGTGAAGCTTATAAATCTAAGTGCTATTGCTCTTTTCCAGTTTTGTCAAGGAGGGGTGGAGGAGAAGAGAATAGCAGGGTTATCATTCATTTTAGCTGACAGCAGCACCAGTGGGTTCTGCTACATTTCTCCCAAATCTGGGGGAAAAAAAAAAAAAAAAGAGTGGCTCCATTAGAAAAAAAAAATATGCAGAAATTTCACATTTTTTTTTTTTTCATTTCTCATGAGCATTCCACGCACCCTCGCTCTGAATAAAAGGAAAATCATTGGCATCTGGTTATTACTTGTAGCTTTCTTAGGTCTGACACAGTCAATTCAACATTTGCTAATGTCAGCAGATGTAGAGGGTTTTTTTTCCATTTTATTTATTTATTTTTTTTATTCCTCCCTCCTTTTGCAACTAGCTTCCATCTTTGGATTCAAACTCAAATTGGTTTTGTCCCTCTCCCTAATTAAAAAAGAAAAAGAAGAAAAAGAACAAACAATTCAAAAGCTTCTGATTTCCGCGCCGAACGTACATGAACAAGCCTTTATTTTTCAAGTACAAAATAAAATATTTGATTTTTAATAGAGGGCTCTGCCTGGGCACACACCCTCCCCTCCCATTCCTTCCCCAGGCCTCCCCTGAATAACAGAGCTCATTTGAATGGCTCTACAAAAGCTTGTCTGGTAAATGCTTAGGAAAACAATGCCGCAGTCTGTTGTAATTAAGCGAAATAAAAGTTCTGTTTGCAGTGAGACAATTTGACTAAGCCGGTTTTCCATTGTAGAAATGGGTTTTGTAGCTCTCTGCTTACTCAAAGAAGCCATGAAGTAATTAGATTCCCTCTTGCCATTATTTTTTTAATTTTTTTTTACCGTTGCAAGAGTTGTTACCCCTTTTGTCTTAAAATTAATGAGGTTAGAAAGCTTTTGCAACATGTTTCTTTCTCGGCTTGGATTACGGCGGAGCAGCTCAGATTTCACTCGAGGTGTAATAATGCATTCATGATCCTTATTTATTTTTTTCCCCTCTTATCCTCTCCCTTCACCTTGGAAAATACCCTTTGCCCTTCTCTGTGCTTTTGGCTAGTTCCATTTCTATAACTAAGCAACGAGCAAGACAGGTCTGATGCTTGCAAGCTTTCCTGATCCTTAGCATCATACAAGGAATGAAAATGGCGGCCCCCAGGGGGAGAGCCTTCTCTGTGGGGGCACCCACTATCTGGAATGAGCTCCCCCCCGGAGATACGGAGGATCCCGGATCTGCGCACCTTCCGTCGCGCTCTCAAGACCTTTTTATTCCATCAGGCGGGCCTGGCCTAATCTTTTCCCTCTTTTTTAATTATGTAAATTTTAATCAGTTTTTAAATGATTGGGGTGTTTTAATCTGTCTGGGCCAAATTGTCTAATTCGATTTTATTCTGTTTTTAAATTTTATATTTATGTATTTTTACTGTTTTGGCTGTCCACCGCCCTGAGTCCTTCGGGAGTAGGGTGGTATATAAATCAAATTAAAAACAAAAAAATCAACCGTGAGTTATTATTATTATTTGATTTGTATACCGCCCTACTCCCGAAGGACTCAGGGCGGTGAACAGCCAACAATAAAATACATAAATACACAAAATTGTCAGAACTGAAGCATTGTGGCTGGTAAAACCTGGTTTATGGCTTAGCTGGTTGTTTGAACCAGTGGTGAAATGTAAAATTTGTTACTACCGGTTCTGTGGGCGTGGCTTGGTGGTGGGGGTAATGTGACTGGGTGGGCGTGGCCAACTTTTTTTAAAAAAAAAACTTTTCAAAGCATTTTTTTCTACAACCTCTTTAGCCCAAGAGGTTGCAAGAAAAAAAAAACCTTTTAAAAGCCTCTGACGATCCCAGCTGAGCCCCGCGATCATCAGAGGCTTTTTTTTTTTTTTTACTTTCAAAAGCATTTTTTTCCACCGAAGAAGTTGTAGAAAAAAAATGCTTTTAAAAGTAAAAAAGAAAGCCTCTGATGATAGAGCGGCTCAGTTGGGCATGGGGGCGGGGGGGCGCAGGGATTTTTGCTATCAGTTCTCCGAAACACCCGCCACCATCGCTACCGGATCGGGCGATCCGGTCTGAACTAGGAGCATTTCACTCCTCAGGTGATTGAATACCGATTTTGAGCTGGCGGTTTGATACGAGACAATTAAAAAAAAAGACAAATGCAGTTTTAGGTTTTTAAATTCCTTTCTGTCTTTCCGTCTTTCTTTCTCTCTCTCTCTCCCTCCCTCCCTCCCTCCCTCCCTCCCTCCCTTCCTTCCTTCCTTCTTTCTTCTGCCCCTGTGCAGTGGTCCTTATTAATTTTTCACTAGGCTAGTGCCACTCAGCTTGTTAGGCCACAACTGAAAGCAGCCTTTTTCACATATCGGAATGAGAAGGAAAAAAAAGCTGTTGCCCTCACCATGGAGCAAAAAACGACAAGAGTATAAAACATTTAAGAGCAGTTAGTGCATAAAGGTTTCCAGATGGGAGGCGGCGGCACAGATGTGTTCTATTCTAGGATTCCAGTCAATCAGCGTTGCTATAAAATTGTTGATTAATGAATCAAACAGCCTCTTTGGTTGCTAACAGTTGCAGTGGGATTTGGGGAGAAGGGGAAAATAGCCTTGGGGCTTTGCTGCTGAATTCGGCTGAGAACCTGCACGGAAATGTTTCAGTTCTCGGCTCAAACTTTTAAAAGCATCCTTAAAGAGATAGGGGGAAAAAAATGTGCTTTCGGTCTTATTTTCTTCTCTGCGTTCTTCCTCCGTGTGATGGACTTTGGGGGTGGTGGGGTTGAAAAAACATAAAAGTAAAGGTTCCCGTCGCACATATGTGCTAGTCATTCCCAACTCTAGGGGGCGGTGCTCATCTCTGTTTCAAAGCCGAAGAGCCAGCTCTATCCGAAGACGTCTCCGTGGTCATGTGGCCGGCATGACTCAACGCCAAAGACACACGGAACGCTGTTAACTTCCCACCAAAGGTGGTCCCTATTTCTCTACTTGCATTTTTTACCTGCTTTCGAACTGCTAGGTTGGCAGAAGCTGGGACAAGTAACGGGAGCTCACCCCGTTACGCGGCATTAGGGATTCGAACCGCTGAACTGCCGACCTTTCGATCGACAAGCTCAGCGTCTTAGCCACTGAGCCACCACATCCATAAACATTAAAAAAAAACAACCAACAACCATAAAACCAAGGAAATATCTTTCCCCGTACAGACTACTTACAACCTTAAGAGCAGCTGCAGAGTTTCAGGGATTCTTTTTAACCATCATTTTAAATTAGATGAGCACGGGGTATTTCCAGTGGTGGAAACCACATCTTCTTTGTGGATCTTTGTGGAGATCCATCACTCTTTGTCTCCACTCTTTGTTGTTGTTGTTGTTCTTGTTGTTGTTGTTGTTTTTGCATGGGTTTTTGATGCTTTAATGCGTTGCCGCTGATATATCGTTTACTATGATTGTTATGGCTTTTGTTGCTGCAGCTGTCACAATTGGGATGGTCGTTTTCCGATGCAGGCGGTTAGTTTCACCCTCTGGTTTACATTGGATGCTCGAGGGAGAGGACCAGGATATTAATAAACATGTTAACATTTTTAATTAAATCAACGTCCTGCACTTTTGCTCGTAGGATTTAGCATTGCGTCTGTGCATAGCAATGAGACTCCCGTTCGCGGGTCCTCTCCCAACAGCTAACAGGCATAAAGAAGGAACACATCAGAGTTCCATGTGACATGAGAACGGAGCATTCAAATTAATTTAAAATATGGTTTGTGAAAACACAGCTGGATTTTGAGCCGGCGTGACCCGTCTGCATTGTTTGAGTTAAACTAAGAGATGCGCAACCTTGTGGTGGCTGCCCATAGTTTGCTCACCGGTGCATTCTTGTGAATACCATCAATGATCATTTTAAGCGTCTAATTAAATCTAACTTAAAATTTAATCAAATTAGCTGATGTTGTGACTGGCACGGCTATTTTTCCTGCGGCCCAGCCACTTTGGGGGATTCAAAGTCTGGCATAGCGCTCAGTGACCAAATTGGTTGTGCACCTTTTGTGTGTGTGTGAGAGAGAGGGAAACTACAGTACAGGATCTTTGGGGGTTATAACTCAGAATGTTCCTTAACCTCCTTTTCAGCAGAGTGGAGGAAGAAAGAGAAAAGGAGAATGTCTGTAGAGATTCTCCGTCATCCAAGTCATGGTTGTCCCAAAGGTGTTTTTTCAGGAGGCAACTGGACTTTCTGGTTTTTTCTTTGAAGACGTTTCGCTTCTCATCCAAGAAGCTTCTTCGGCTCCGATAGGATAGTGGGAAATGGAAGGATTTATACTCCTTACAGACTGTTCTCACCTAGGCTTCCCTAGCAACACGAAGCCGAGTCCTCGTCCCGATAAACCCCCATTTATTTAATTAACAGTGAATTCCTCTCCAGCAAAGTCTTTCCTCTCCCACAGTCTTTCGAGATAGTTCACAATTACCGACCTTTATCAAGCTTGGAGAGTGGCCAGAACGATATCTTTCAGACTCCACATTGTAACAGACAATACTTGGCAAGAATGCAGGCACAGATCTTCACCCAAATGAATTAATTGTCTCCTGCAAACTCCCCTCCTTTCGCTCCTCTTTATTCCCTACAGGAGGGGACATTCACTGTCCACCTGTGGCTTTATTTCTGAGTTGACCCTTGTTCCTTAGCTGTTCCTTTCTCCTGGCAGCTCTGCGCATGCGCACACTGGGAACAGGCTCCAGATGTTCTTCTGCCCCACTGATGTCTGACTCCGAAGGCAGCTGATAACTGTCAGACGCCCCTGGCCCCATCTCTGCCTCCGATGCAGAGCCCTCATCACAGCCTTCCCCAGACTCCAGGACTGACCCATGTTCCTCCCCAACCTCCTTACTGTCCAAATCTGCTGCCAGATCGGCTGGTCATTTGCATCCTTTTAGAGGGCCTCCAAGTGCTTCAACGACCCTTTAAAAGGATGCAAATGACCAGCTGTCTGCAAGGAGTATAAATCCTTCTGTTCCCCACTATCCTGTCAGAGCTGAAGAAGCTTCTTGGATGAGAAGCAAAATGTCTTCAAAGAAAAAAAACAAATAAGTCCAGGGAAAAGGAAAATCTTACAGCCTGTGGCTCATTTACATAACATTATGAATTATGCCACCTGCCTAATGTGAATGTACTCCAGGTTTGGGTATACATCTCCTAGGGATTCTACCCAGGAGATTGGTTGCTGAGAATTGGGGGGAGAAGATCCATACATCTGGAAGGCATCCAAGTTGGGGAAGAAGGTGGAACAATAGTCTGAAACAACAGATGAAATCTTGCCTTCATGAAAAAATAAGGTACCATTGAGTCTCTATTAATTTGCTATGAATTGAGATATTTCTATCAAAGCAATCTAATATTTCACAAAGGAAATAAAGCTAGAGAAATCTTTAAGGCAAGATATGTCTGTGCTACCTCTTAGGAAGATGACCAAGTTTGACCCAAGAAAAGAATTTAATAAATGAAAGCTTGGCTGAGACACTTGTGAATGACCAATAATTTTGATTTGATTAATAAATGGGATTATTAATCCATCTCTCCGATGTCTCATCCTTTTACCTTCCACAACCCCAACAGTTTCTTCTATCTGCTTGGCTGGAAATGACTGGTACTAAATCTAGGAGTCTCCCCAAGGAAAATATGGCCAGTTTCTGCTCAAATGACACGGTCCTTTTCAACCTGTAAGACATTCCATAAATGTTCCTTGATATTTAGAAATCTAAATAGAATAACAGAGATGGAAGGGACCTTGGAGGTCTTCTAGTCCAACCCCCTGCCCAGGCAGGAAACCCTACACCACTTCAGACAAATGGTTATCCAACATCTTACAAATTTCCAGTGTTGGAGCATTCACAACTTCCGCAGGCAATAGAACTTATTAATAATAATAAGTTAGAACAATTAATAATAGAACTTATTAATTGTTCTAACTGTCAGGAACTTTCTCCTTAGTTCCAAGTTGCTTCTCTCCTTGATTAGTTTCCACCCATTGCTTCTTGTCCTGCCTTCAGGTGCTTTGGAGAATTGCTTGACTCCCTCTTCTTTGTGGCAGCCCCTGAGATATTTGAAGACTGCCATCATGTCTTCCCTAGTCCTTCTTTTCATTAAACATACCCAATTCCTGCAACCGTTCTTCGTATGTTTTAGCCTCCAGTCCCCTAATCATCTTTGTTGCTCTTCTCTGCACTCTTTCTAGAGTCTCCACATCTTTTTTACATCGTGGCGACCAAAACTGAATGCAATATTCCAAGTGTGGCCTTACCAAGGCCTTATAAAGTGGTATTAACACTTCACGTGATCTTGATTCTATTCTTCTGTTTATGCAGCCCAGAACTGTGTTGGCTTTTTAAAAAAAATTTTCTTATTATTATTTGTAGGGGGAGGGGGGAAATTTCACTTTGCTAATGTCCATTGTCTTTCTTTCCTTTCTTTTTTGTTGTGTCTGTCATCCAATCCAGGCCCAGGAGCAGTACACGATGGCAACAATGCAGCTTCCAGAGCAATGGCCTGCATCTGGCTATCGGGCACTCTCTTTGCTTATTTCCTGCTCAAGTTTTGATAAGAAGAGCGAGGATCCTTGCAAAATGCTGCCTGGTTTCTCCCACACCACAGACTTTTAACCATCCACACCGCTGGGGGGAACCTGAAAAAAAAGGAAACCAGTCTACAGCTTGATTCTATTGCTGGGAGGACAAGGGGAGGGAGGGGCATTCTGATACCAAGCCAACCACCGTCACAAATATTTCCCAAAGCTGAATCAGTTTTCAACATCCTTCCTGGACCATTCCATCCTCCTCAAACGCCCTGTGGAAAACATCTCGACTTTCTCCTTTCTATGACCGAATGCTTCTGCCTGCCCCTGGAAGAAGAGATGCTTTCGTCCAAGAGACAACAGTCCATCAAGCAAGTCAACAAAGCATCCTCTTCCTTCGGTGTCTCCTTGACCAACGGAACTGCCCCCCCCTTTTTTTAAAAAAAAAAATGATAACGCTGTACATATCTGTTCATGCTTCAAAGCGTCTACTCATTTTCTGGATTCTTGCCTCCCCTTTGGTTGGTTCTTCGAAGGCCTTCGCTACCGTTCTGTGAAGGCCGTCTTTGCAAGCCCCCACTCCCCCCCAGGATGTGGGTTCACATGAAGGATGGAAGTGATGATGGGGGAACCATGTTGCACTTTAAGAAGCAGACTATGAGTTAGTCAACGGATGGGCGTGTTGGAAGCTCTCCTCTTCGCTATTAAAGAAAAACCTGGAGTGATGGAATGGAAAGTCAAGCACATCCCATTTATCAGCCTCATCAGGCCATCGTTCTGCCCATTCATCCATTCATCCATCCAATTATCCATCCATCTGCCTTCCCAGTCATTTATTTGCCATATTAATCAATTAATCAATGTAATTATCTGATGAGCTTTTTTTTTTAAAATCCAAATTGTTCCTCTTCAATTCCCCATCCATTCTTCCAACATCTATCAGCCTGATCACCTCCATCGAGTCCTGCCGTTCGCTAGACATTTTTTTTTAATTCCTCATTATTCAACCCATTATTAGTTTTAAATGTTCCGCTGCAGTCTTTTGGCCCTTCTTCGCCGCAGAGGGAAGGCACAGAGATGGTTCGCAAAGGATCAAAATGAATAATATAGATGAAGAAAAGGCACAGTAAAATAATAATAATAATAATAATAAAAATCAAAGAACGGGCAAAGACAATGGAATAATATTTCGGAGCGCATGGGCATCAGCAATTGTGTCACTCCATGGATTCTAAGCCTTTTGCATTCTTCTCCATTATCATCCGAGCGAAACATTTCCATTGTCAAGCATTGCCTTAAAATAATTCAACTTAAAAGTGCTGAATTTAGTGGGGAAATATTTGCCATCCTTTCCAATGCCCCCAATTTTCTACTGCACACAGACATTCAAAGAGACTCATTGTTTTTCATTATCCAGAAACAGCAATGGGATCGCCCTTCCGCCCCCCTCAACCCAGGCCAAGCCTCCCCAGAACAACTTTTGTGTTTGTTATCTTACACATCCATCCTCAGAACGGAAGCTGTTGGAGGCCAATTACTTTGCTAGTTTCTTCCGACATTAGTTGTACATTTCTTCAGAAACCTCTCTGGAACAGAAGGGTTTTTGCACAGCAACTTAAGTTCTAAGCGTTTAATTAACACCGGAGAAACACCGGAGAAGCAACAAATCAAGAGATGGGACGAAGCAACGGAGGAGGAGATCCATGTGATTTTGTGTGTGCCTCTTCGGTTTCTTCACTAGCCCTGCAGAGCAGCTAAGGAATTGTTTCAGGTCATGGTTTTGTAAAAGCACCACTGATGGTTCCTGAAAATTTCTCCCCTGGCTCCTCTTTCTGGATGATCCAAGGTTCGAATTGCTTCTATCTGCACAAAAAAAAAAATATCCTAAATGTTGTAGGAAAGGATTTTGCTTCCTACAAGGAAAGGAAAAAAAAAAAAGAAATGCTGTTTTTGTTTGTATTGGTGATGGGATATTTGTGGATGTCTGGAATAAACAAGAATTAAAAAAAAAAAACCTACTAACATTACAGACCACTGTTAGAAAGAAATATCAACCAATAGGTAGTTCTAATCTATAGAGTGATAAGAAGAACGCGGACACGACTCATTTCAAATCAAGACCCTGATCAAGGTTGGACAGCTGGGATGAGTGATGTCATCTAACACAAAGATGACCCCTGGAGAGGAGCCAAGTTCCCAAATGTCTAGTTTGTGCATTTTCTTTTGGTGGTAGGTAAAGGTTATTTCTTAGCTGGAGAACCAAGATGGGGAAATAATTCATTGTTCCTGATGTTACGTTTTTTTTTTTTCTCTTGGGGAACGTTCTCGGTAGGTGGATGGTTCCAAGACTGTCTTCTTCAGCCACAACCCTGAAAAGCAGTAAGGACGTATGGCAGCCACCGTACTGAGCTGCTCTCATTTGTGTCTAGCCAACACCAATGGACCTTGTGAGTGACTGGTTCAGATTCTCAGTGGGTCTACCTGGATGAGTAAAGAGATATGCTGTTCAAAGTGTTTAGCTTATCGCTCCATGTACAACAACAGTTCGAAGATCCTGATGTTTTCTTATACAAGACTAAAATATTTGGGTGGTATATTCATATTTAAAACACTGGAAGGGTCAGGGCCTGGTTTTTAGATGAGGGATGAAAACAGAGACACCCCCAGCTGCATTATTATTATTGAATGTACAGGCGTTTTCATCCCATAACTTATTTTACTGTCCATAGTGACACGTTTCTTCGGATGTCAAGAAAAGAAGTCATCAGACCTGGAATTGGTGGTTGATTTTTTGAGGTGGGGACAGAGAGGGAAATATAAAAAGCTGGAGGACACGGCTTTCGCAATGATGTCATTCTCTTGTCCATGTCGGTCAATGCTTTCTTTCCCATAGATGATGCCAGCGATATAGCACAACTTTCCCTATTCAACTCGGAAGCTGTTCGTATACTGAAATAGCCTTTGAGAGCTTATGCCACAATTTCTCCTTAAAGTGTCATAAGATGCTGTGTTGTTTTCATGTGATCATGTTGTCACGCAGGGCCTCAGTGCCGTAAAGCTTTTTGAAGTCTGATTTAATCTCTACCCGAAAGTCTGTTAAATGCAAAAGAGATTTCTGTCCCTGCAGAAACTGGTGAGCTATATTTGGCCAAAGACTCGCTTCTTCGCCCCAGAGTTAAAAATAGGCAGCTAGATACCTATAAATGCTCAGAAAGTTGATAGCTTTTCCCTCAGCCTTAGAGAATTTTGGAGAGAGAGAAAAAAAAAGATGCATTTGGACTTTAGTTGATCCTGACTCCAGCGGCGGATTTTTGGCTGATTTAGAAAGAGCTTTAGAGAAATACTGTCTCCATGCATATACACAGAGAGACAAACATTAACTTGCTCACATGCATGTCGGAAGTACCTAAAATACTTCTGGATTGAAAGGATTAGCTGACGATTAGCTCCAATTGGACGGAGATGCCCAATTGGATAGATAGTACCTATCTATCTACTTGCGATTATACACTTTCAAACTGCTAGGCTGGCAGGAGCTGGAGTGAATGACGGGAGCTCACCCTGCCACGCAACAGCACATGGGTCTCAAACACGGGCTTGCTGATCATCCACCCAGTGTCCTAACACGTGAGCCACTGCGCTCACACTAACTCGTAGTCAAGTGAAATCAACTCTTGGTTTGACTTAAACCACAAACTCGTAGGACTGCAGTGGGTGCCCCCGGATCAAAACAATGGGCCTATTATTCATAGAACAGTCATCATTTCAGTGGTGGGATTCAGCCAATTCGCACCACTTCGGGAGAACCGGTTGTTAACTTTCTGAGCAGTTTGGTGAACTGGTTGTTGGAAGAAATCGTTAAATTATTTGAATCCCACCAATGCATCATGCCCTTATCCACTCGAAGTATCTATGGGTCTTCAAAGGGGGCTATGCAGAAACTGGTAAGATCGGCAGAGCGACGGGATTTAAGAGGTTTAAAATCATGCCATATATATATAATTATATATATATAATTTATATTTTGCTGATAAAGAAATAAAGGGAGACTAGTATAGCTCTATTTCAAGCTTTTTAGCTTTCATCAGCTAGCCGTACCCTTACTCGGATTCGAACTTGGGCTTCCTGCATGTTAGGCAGTTGAATTAACCTTCTGAGCCACAAGTTCTCCTCCCTTCATCAGAATGCCCCCTCCCACATGTTGGGGTAGACCAAGTGTCTCGATAGAAAAACACTTAATATATAGATCAAACCAACCCCTTGGGATTAGAACTAAACTGAGTGGAAGGAAAGTGAAGACACTCTAGCTATAAGTAATTCTCTTGGTGATTTTCTGCATCGGGGGAAACGAGCTACTCTTCCTGAATTAAGTGCACTGACATTCTGGTGACACAGCATATGCTAAGTTTGCTGAAGAATGATTAAAGTTAAGTGCCTGATGTGTTCAGATATTTTCCACATGCCTCTGGGAGAATGCGTTTGGGTTGATGAGAAATGCCTCACGTTTTGAAGGTGAAACCACTTCAAGCATCTCCTCCACCAACCACGAGAGAGTCAAGGCCAAGGTGGCCCTCAATCAGTTTCCACGAGGACTTGTAGGAAGCTTCCATACACACACACACACACACACACACACACACACACACACATATATATACACACCCTTTGATTTTCAAGTCGGCCATCGTTCTATGTGCTAAAGTTCATTTGCGTCAATAAGCCCGCATACGAGTAAATAGACACAAGGTTGCAGACATTGAGATGAATCTTTCAAAAAAGAAAATATGGCACAAAAAAAATCCCCCCACTTCATTGAAATTGAAGATACGTAAGGGGAGACTAACAAAAGTTTTGACACTTTAGATTGCTGTTGTCAGTCTAAGCACTTTCAAGCAGATTTCATATATGGTTTACCCAGGGTCTTTTCCCATGAAATATTGGATGCTTTCTTGCAGAGAATATAGAAAGGTGCTCTCACCGTTTGAGGGAAGCTCCTCAGTCCTTTTTCGTAACCATTTGTAGACCTCCTTCGTGCAAAATGGATGTCCCACCCCTGAAGTTCTTTCTCACTTGCTTTGACTTGGATATATATGATGAATTTTGTCAGAATTATCTACTTTCATCACAAATCACCTCCCCTCCGCTCTTACCAGTGCTGATCACAGTCATTAGTACAAGTAGTCCTTGACTTAACAACTGCTCATTTAATGACCCTTTGAAGTTACAATGAGCGGTCCTCGGATGTATGGCTGTCGAAGCATCAGCCACAGGATCAAAATGGCAACAGTCGCCTTGTTTAGGAATAGAAATTCTGGTTGTAAGCCGAGGACTGCTTGCACGACCTGGAGTAAGGTGAAATCTTGTTTTTTCATACACTATTACTATTTGTGCTAGTACAATGTACACATTGCGTTGGATTATTAAGTCCATGAAGTCAATCCAAAACTCTTCTAACGGGGATGTTTTGCACCTTGCCAAAACAACAACAACAAAAAAAAACCCTTATCTTCCAAGAATGTAAGGACACACAAGTTGCATTCACGAAAAAATGAAACTCTTTTGTAGCTAGCTCCTGCTTGACTCTTTCTATCAAGCACAAAAGTTCTTATTTTGGCTTGTTCAATATAATCGAGCATTTCTGGAACTGTGGTTTGTTTCTTTCCTAAGGAGGCTGAAAGGGAAGTCACATCATCTTCATTTAACGACCCCATAATTCCTTGCAGGGTGGAGTCTGGGCAACTGAATGGAGCTAGCAGAGTGTTTTACTGACCGGATGCCCTTCCTGTCACCAATGCAGAGTTTTGTTCAGTGGATACATTCTCTCTCCCAGAGAGAGAAATATCTGCCTCTACCTAGGATCAAACTCACAGCCTCCTGATTGTGAGGTGAGATCTCCACCTCTAGGCCACTGCACCACTAAAGGGAAGTCACGTCTACTTCTTTAATTATCCCTGGTTTGTGTGTGTGTGTGGGGGGGGGAGACAAACCAGGAATGATGGTCCACATGTATGAATTAAGCACTTTCCTATTATGTAGTTTAGATGGTTCCCCCAATAGAAGGAATCAAATCGGTTTGATTAAAGAGAGAACTCTGTAAAGTAACTTCTTTTTTAAGACATGTCAACACAGCCATAATGAGTTAGACAAGCTTTTCATCTTAATGTAGCCTGATATAGTTTGATGAAGAGAGGGGAAACCATGGCAATGTTATCTATCCAAACAGAACTGTAAGAATAGGCCATTAATTTAAAAACTCAGACTCTTAGCACAATAAAACAGGAAATATTTCTTTCTACTTTTTGCGGTTGAGTAACTGCAAATAATGAAAAATACATGAAATATAGGACTGGCCTTACAGGCTCCCTTTTCTCTTTCTCCTTAACCATCTAGCTCCGAAGAAGAGTAAGCCAAGATTTAAGTTAGCTAGTTCTTCTCTCATCGGTCGTTCCAAGTTTCCCGTTTCCAGTAAACTTGAATACATTGTCCAACGAGACAACTTCAAAACATTTCCAACATTTTTGGGGGGGGGAAATTAGAACTTATTTCAAACTTGGTTTGTTGTTTGCAGTGTAAGTCAGTTAACTGAAAGGGAAACCATCATGGCTGATTCCTCCATTGGCTGGGAGAACTGGCATGTAGAGGTCCTTTCTGTTTGATGGCGTCATTATGCTTGGCATAAGGTGCTCATTCAGTCACCATGTAAACAAAATAGCAAGCATTTTGCGCTTGCATTCTAGTGACCCACACTGCTAATCAAAAGCTATTCCCGTAAACTCCACGTTATCTGTTTCAACAAATTGTGATTGTACCTTCAGTTGCATCAATCGCTTGTCTTTAAACAAGGAAGCCATTGGCTCCTTGGTAGGCTTGCTGCTTAACCCTGCTGTGAGCCTTTACTTCTCTCGGAAAATCTGCTCTTCAAAAAGCGAATTAAAATGCAGATTGCAAGTCAAGACACATTTCGACCTAGTTATGCTATCAGCTGAATTTAAGACACTTAAAGCATTCTTGGACGTGACCTCTCCTCCTTCAGAAAATGAAATGATTAATATCAAACATGTATCTGGGCCACCAGCCTAATCAAAACAGATCTACCCACTAGAAGACAGCTGCATCAAGGACTATCTCTAGTTTTATTTTTTATTTTTTTAAAAAAATGTGATTGCTGTTCATATAGCAATCCAAAACTTCATTTAGGTTTTTCTGGGACACTGTACAAGCCCTTTGAAGAGCTAAGAGCCATTCCACACAACCTTAATAAAAAAATATATATTAGGAACCTTCAATCTTTCGAGGTTGCTTATATTATTTAATAAATAAATATCCACAAGGATTCAGAGATTCCCTGCTTGTTCCTAGGGGTGTAAAATTTTCCTTGCTCACAGTCTAAGGGCTCATTTTGTGAATTTCAATATTCTCGCGGATGTCCGTTCTCTATTGAAATAAAACACAGGATCCCTACGGATGCATTAAAAGCTCATCGTGCCAAGGATGCTAAACAATAAAACACCTGGTTTAGTTTGATACTTCGTAAAAAAAAATAGCCAATAGATTAAATTGAAGGCCAAACCAACATGAGGGAGAATTCATCCGATCTCTCTCAAAATTCTTCTGTCCTGTTTATACTCATGATTCTGAATTACTGAAAATGGACGTCATGAATGAAAATTCTCCTTTTACCGGACTGAAATGAACAACTCACTGTTTGAATTAAGCAAACAAACTGACAAAAAAAAAAAAAGTAATCCCAGAATAGGGGGAAAATAATTTCTGTTATTGACACGTACCAGAAAGCATTTTTTTTTCCTTTCAAACAAAATCCAATTATTGTGCAATGTATAAGTGCAATTGTGAGGAATCTTGTTGCTTGTATGAAAACGTTACCTGTCCATTTCAGAGTCCTTATCTTTGCTAGACCTTATACAGGTTCTGTGACTTATCAATGGTGCAATTCTTCTAGCTGTATCAAAGCTATGGGCTGTGCATATTGTTTTCACACCGTTTTATCCTATAAAAAGAAAAAAGAAACAAACAATAGTAAATAAATTTTCAGTGTTCAAATGCTTTAATGAGGGGGGAAAAAAAGTATAATCCAATGGAAGTTTTTAAAGCATTATTTTTTTCTTTTATTCTGTCAGCCTTCTAGAAATACTTTTTTAAAGTTTATTTTTAATTTCTTAAAGCAAATGAAGTCAAGTCTCTTTTTTTTTCCTGTCAATAATCGTATTAAAAATAAAAAAAAACAAAAAAGGTGAATATACTACCTGAAATTTTGTGCATGTTACATTGTAGTTGTAACCTTTTCTAATTCAGAAAGAATAAGAGATGGTTGTGATTGTGCAGTGTATCAATAAAGTTTGGAGAAATTTGTACCTTTTGGGGAAAATTTTATCTGAGATTTGGTTTTATTCCCTAAATGTATACCCTAGAGAAGTGCTTTTCAACTGTATTTTTCATTTCATTTTATTATTTTATTTTACTTTACTTTACTTTATTTTATATCATTATTTTATTTTATTTATTTATTCTTTTATATTATTCTTTTATTTTATTCTTTATTTTATTTTATTTTATTTTATTTTATTTTATTTTATTTATTTATTGGTTCGATTTATATGCCGCCCTTCTCCGGAGACTCAGGGCGGCTTACAATGCGTTAAGCAATAGCCTTCATATTTTTTTTGTATATACCTGCTTAGCAGGGCTTTTGCGCCCCACCCCTAAGTGGTGTTCTTTATTATACAAAATCAGCTTATTGCCCCCACAATCTGGGTCCTCATTTTACCTCCTCGGAAGGATGGAAGGCTGAGTCAACCTTGAGCCTGGTGAGATTTGAATTTGCAGTAATTGCAGGCAGCTGGTGCTAGTTAACAGCACTTTAGTCCACTGTGCCACCAAGGCTCCTTATTTTATTATTTATTTTATTTTATTTTATTATCTTATCTTATCATTTCATTTCATTATTTCATTTCATTTTATTTTATTTTATTATTTTCATTTCATTTCATTTTTATATTATATTATTTTTTAATTATTTTATTTATGCATGTCCATGGTCCCTTCCTTCCTTGTTTTTTTTTTTTTTTTAATTTGATTTATATGCCGCCCTTCTCCGGAGACTCAGGGCGGCTTACAATGCGCTAAGCAATAGCCTTCATACTTTTTGTATATTTATACAAAGTCAGTTTATTGCCCCCACAAACTGGGTCCTCATTTCACCTACCTTTGAAAGGATGGAAGGCTGAGTCAACCTTGAGCCTGGTGAGATTCGAACCTGCAGTAATTGCAGGCAGCTGGTCTTAATAACAGGGTGCTTTAGACCACTGTACTACCAAGGCTCTGTGGTTTTTCTGTGGTGCCTTCCCTTTCCAAGTCTCAATACCACCAACAAGATAGGATTTGCTGTTTTCCTGTGCCCCCCACCTCTTTGGCACATGCCATGACCTCATTACATGTTTTTCACCTGTGGCCTCCCATAAAATACCCTAGGGCCCTTCTTAGGATCTGTGCCCTTCCAGATTTAAATGAACTAAGATTATATGGTGATCATCCTATGCACTAAAAAGAACATAACACACAAAAACAGGGAACAATCTTGTACAGTTTCCAATCTTTCCCTTCTTGTCTACTTTGGCTGAAACTAAATTCTGGAAAATTCTCATTTGTGTGTGTGTGTGTGTGTGTGAACGTGTCTTTGTGTCCAAAAACAAAGAAATAGATTGTGATTCCTCCAAGCTGAGGTGCCACAGACCTATAGGCTGAATCTTGCCAGATTAAAGTACGTTAGATAAAGGTAAAGTTTCCCCTCGCACATATGTGCTAGTCATTCCCGACTCTAGGGGGCGGTGCTCATCTCCGTTTCAAAGCCGAAGAGCCAGCACTGTCCGAAGATGTCTCTGTGGTCATATGGCCGGCATGACTAAACGCCAAAGGCACACAAAACGCTGTTAACCTTCCCACCAAAGGGGGTCCCTATTTTTCTACTTGCATTTTTTACATGCTTTCGAACTGCTAGGTTGGCAGAAGCTGGGACAAGGAACGGGAGCTCACCCCATTCGCGGCACTAGGGATTCGAACTGCTGAACTGCCGACCTTTCAATTGACAAGCTCAGCGTCATAGCCACTGAGCCAGCGCGTCCCCGTATGTTAAAATAAATAATGTTAACCGTAAGGTATATGCTGAGGTAACTGTTAGGGACGATCCATCTTCACCCTCTTTCTGTCACACAAGCTATCTGAATTGTCTCTTGCTCCTCTGGAATGAATTCCCTCCTTCCTGGAATCCAGACTACATTCCATCTATGTGTATGTGTGTGTGTGTGTGTGTGTGAGAGAGAGAGAGAGATTGTCAACCCTGAAGTGAACCTGGCTAAGGCCATCTTGGAAGCTTCAGGGGAAAGAGAGGGGAGATATATGAATATGAATAGAAATACGAGCAGCAGACAATTTATACACATACACACAAACTCACACAATAAAATTAATTGTTTGTAAAATAAGATGCCTAATTTATAGGATTAATTAATCCTCTCTATGCATTACCAACTGTTCACTTTTATGCACAGAGCACTGTCACATACTACGCAAACACACATGCCCTTTTTCCAGCAGAAACATTAAAAAGAAAAAGGGGGGGAAAAGAACAGAATGGTTTATGGGAACAAAATGGTTATATTGGGAAGAGAAGAGGCAGTGGACATACAAAGTGTGAGAAGACAGGCATGAAGAAGGAAGAAAAGAGAGCAGTCATTTAGGTATTACAAAAAAGGGATTAAAATCGTCAAGCCTACAGTCCCTTCTGAATAACAGCTCATACAAGCTACATTTCAAAGGTATCCATGCTTTTAAATAATGATTATGGCAGCTATTTTAACTTCTTAGAAGCTTCTATTATCAGTAAACGTAACATTTCCTCAATGCATAGGTGATAAGAGGCGGGGGAGTGAGGAAACCTTCCTATGGAATAAATCCGGTAATTCCTTGGTCAGCAACCAAATGTGTAAAGTAGTAAAGTAATTTCTTTAAAGAAATTAAACATTTATAATACTTTGCCTTTTCAGTACACATCAAAGAGTGGTGTTAGAGATTTCCACTATATATTGCCTTATAAAAGAAAAAAAGTAAAGGAATCCCTATGGATTTTACTTTGCTAAGTCGGTGCTATATGGGGCAGTGCACATTTTAAGGCTGTTGAATGTTGAGTAGTTCGGAGAACTGGCAAATGCCACCTTTGGCAGGCCCCAGAGTGGGGTGGGAATGGGGATTTTGCAGTATCCTTCTCCTGCCACGCCCACCAAGCCACACCACGCCCACCAAGCCACGCCCACAGAACCGGGAGTTAAAAACAATTTGGATTTCATCACCGCACTAGCGCTGTCTGAAGACAGTTCCATGATCCTGTGGCCAGCATGACATCACGGAGCCGTGTTACCTTTCCACTGAAGTGGTACCCATTAATTTGCATGCTTTTGAACAGCTAGTTTGGCAGGAGCTGAGGTGAGGACGGGAGCTCAACCCCATCATGTGGTGCTCGGGTCTCGAACCTGGACTGACGGCTTTCCAGACAACAAGCCCAGCATCTTAAGAGCCACTGCATCGCCCATGTTGTCTTATACCTATCTGAATTACCAGAAACTAAGGTATTGCAGATGGTGGATAGCATAGAGGTCTTTGCCTGAACTGCAGCCAGCTGCTTTTGCCAACGTGGTACTTTTCTGGCCGTCATATTGGCAGAGTTTAGTAGGAACTGTAGGCCAACACAGCTGAAAGATTCCCTTGTAGAGTCCAAGTATAAAATGGAAGGCAGTGATAAGATGTTTAAGATTAGTACTTTGGTTAAAAATCAATTTTAATTCACTCAATCAGGCTTTCCACCCCACGCTTTCCCTGTGTCTTCAACTTCCAGTATCTTCAGCCTACCTAGTAAGCTATTCTGGAAGGGGCTCAGATTTGGATTAACTTGAGTTAGATTGGCTTTCCAAAAAGCCAATAGCTCATTGAGTTAGAGATCATTCCTCTGAAGCTGCTCAGAAAATAGACTTCTTCTCTTTGTCCATCATGTCTAATGCTTCCATACTCAATCCACTGGTCTCCTCTTCCATCAATCACATAAAACTATTTATTTCCAATTATTTAGAAATCAAATTACTTAGAAATTTAAAAAAGGAATCCTATACGCCATTCTTTTTCCCTCCCAATCCCTCTCTTGCCCATCTATTCATCTCCCCAACCAAGCAGGATCTTCTCCTTCCTCCTATCTTTCCATCTCTGTCTGGACAATCCATTCACATCTGTCTGTCTGTCTGTCTGTCTGTCTGTCTGTCTGTCTGTCTGTCTGTCTATCTATCTATCTATCTATCCATCCATCTATCACATGTTAGCTCAGGAATTCTGGGAATTAAAGTCCACAAGTCATAAAAGGGCCATAGTTGCCCACCTCTGATCTATCCTATCTATCTATCTATCTATCTATCTATCTATCTATCTATCTATCTATCTATCTATCTATCATCTACCATTTGCCTGTCTGTCTGTCTCTGTCTCTGTCTCTGTCTCTCTCTCCTATCTATCTATCTATCTATCTATCTATCTATCTATCTATCTATCATCTACCATTTGTCTGTCTGTCTGTCTGTCTGTGTCTCTGTCTGTCTGTCTGTCTGTCTGTCTGTCTCTGTCTCTCTGTCTCTCTCTCTCATCTATTTATCTATCTATCTATCTGCCTGGCTTGCTTTAAAACTCAGCTCGTACCACTTTACAGAAACATGTCTGCATAATGAAAGCTTTTGTTTTATCTCTCCTTCCGCCTTCATCCAAGAAAGCTTAATGCAGCTGGTCTGCAATGCCCCAGTTAAAATGAAGTGATAAAGAAAGGGTATCTTGTCCAGGAAAAAGCCAGTAAGCTGGGCGTTTCTCTTTCTTTCTTTCTTTTTTCCCTGCCTCATTTAAATAACTCTTTTGTAAAACAACAGAAATACTCCCCAAGAAATAATAGCGTTAAAGATGTTGCTCTTGCTATCGAGAGCTATCAAAAGAATGGGGGGAAAAGTCAGTAGCTGGGGAGGGAAGGAATTAAAGAAGATCAAAGAGAACCATGTACTTAATTCCTTGCAACTAGCCTTATCTAATTTGTCCATTAGAAGAATTATTTGGATATGCAAAACAGCTACAGTTACAGGGCACATAAATTTGCTCTCGACTGTCAGTGCTTATTCTTTCACTTCTGTTTAAATTGTACAGCGAAGGAGAGAAGAAAATAATGACAGCAATGTTCCAATATTTGTGGGGCTGACATAAAGAAAGGAGGGGGGGGTGCTGTCTCAACCTACTTTCCAAAGCATCTGAAGGCAGGCCAAGAAACAATAGATGGAAAATAATCAAGGAGGGAACCAACCTAGAACTATGGAGAAATTTTCTGACAGTTAGAACAATTAATCAGTGGAACAACTTGCCACCAGAAGTTGTGGATGCTCCAATACTGGAGGTTTAAGAAAAGGTTGGACAGCCACAGGGGTGGTCAATTGTGGCTGTTTTACAACCTGTGGACTTCAACTCCCAGAATTCCTGAGACTTGTGTCAGCTTGGCTGTCTCAGGAATTCTGGGAGTTGAAGTCCACAGGTTGTAAAACAGCCACAATTTCCCACCCCTGATATAGGACAATGATGGCAAACCTTTTAGGCACTGCGTGCACATCTGAGCCACAACCCGTAAGAGGAGCTGGCCAGGGTACATGTGCGTGCCCGAAAATGATTTTTTTTTTTTAATTTGATTTATATGCCGCCCTTCTCCGGAGACTCAGGGTGGCTTACAATGCGTTAAGCAATAGCCTTCATAATTTTGTATATTTATACAAAGTCAGCTTATTGCCCCCACAAACTGGGTCCTCAATTTACCTACCTTAGAAAGGATGGAAGGCTGAGTCAACCTTGAGCCTGGCGAGATTCGAACTTACAGTAATTGCAGACAGCTGGTGTTCATCACAATGCTATCAGTCTGCTGAGCCACCAGGCCCTTCCGATTTCAGCTACTGAACTTCCGGTTTCGGACAGCTACTCTTCTAGGTTTCTGGCGCACATGCGCAAGCGACGATCAGCTGGCCAGCATCCATGCTCACGCAGGAAAATGGAAGACCAGCTCCTCCAGTTTCCGGCACTGCCGCATACAAAAAGGCCAGCTGATCGTTGCGAACGCATGTGTGGCAGAAACCTGGAAGAAACTTTGGGCGTGCGTGCCATAGGTTCGCCATAGTTGTGACCTAGGCCCAAGTAGTTATTACCAGACACAATCAGTCTTAAACGAACATATTTTATTAGAACAGCTGCGAATTACTTCATTCTCAGCTTAGTCCAAATTAATTCCAAAACAAATTCTTCATAAACGGTCCTTCGGCCTTATCACCAACCTTTGTCTTCTTTGGCACCCTGCCAAAGGCTTTTCTTGGCAAAACCCCACAAAGTTCAGAAGCAAGAGACGCGGACAAGAAACAAAATGTAGCAACGTTGCCTTCCTACAAAGATCCCAAGAGCCATTGCTGCTCTTTTAAGCCTTCTGGGAGGGGCCAATCACCTCCTGGCCTTACTCCCGAGTCATCCTTTTTGCTTTAGCTGCTCTTGCCTTCTGGCAGCTCTGAGCATACGTGCACTAGGGACAGGCTCCTCCTGTTCCTCTACCTCTCTGCTGTCCGACTCTGGAGGCTCCGGAGTCTGCATATCACTCCCAGATGGCCCTGGCCCCATCTCTGCCCCCAATGAAGAGTCCTCGTCCAGGCCTTCCGCAGACCCCAGGACTGGCCCATGTTCCTCACCAGCCTCCTTACTGTCCGACTCCGCTACCAGCTCCGCAGGCTGCTGGTGGACCACAACAAATACTTGATTTAGCCCAAGAAACACACAAACACACACGAACCCCATATGCTGCTGACATATAATCTGCCTTTCCACTTTCGAACACAGGTGGTATTAAGGGATGCTGGGAGTTGTTACACAGCAACATCTGGAGAACGATGCGCTCTACAAGTAGCTTTAACCAAAATCACACGCGCCATTTGATTTAATAGCTGAACCGAGCAGAACAAATAATTGGCAGCTTCTGAATTCTTTGACGACATTAAAGAGGGGAAACAAGCCAAGCAGAGATCACTGGTGAGAACACAGAAATGTTACAGATAGCCAGGAGTGACCTTGTTTTCAGTTGTGTAACAAAAACGGGATCCTTGCATGCAAGCTTTAAACATGAGCCGCTTTGGTAGCTGCTTATCAAAGCCGATGCATAAAAGGGGGAAATAAATAAGAGGTTTTAATGAGGACTTCCTGTCGTGCATATTCAGGAGTTTTCTCCTGTACAGGGATAGTCCAACAAAGCGGTCTTATTAGAATAGAATAGAATAGAATAGAATAGAATAGAATAGAGTAGAGTAGAGTAGAGTAGAGTAGAGTAGAGTAGAGTAGAGTAGAGTAGAGTAGAGTAGAGTAGAGTAGAACAGAAGAACAGAACAGAGCAGAACAGAACAGAACAGAACAGAATTCTTTATTGGCCAAGTATGATTGGACACACAAGGAATTTGTCTTTGGTGCATATGCTCTCAGTGTACATAAGAGAAAAGATACGTTTGTCAAGAATCATAAGGTACAACACTTAATGATAGTCATAGGGTACAAATAAGCCATCAAATCATATTAGGAAACAGTCAATATCAATATAAATCGTAAGGATACAAGCAACAAAGTTACACTCAGGATAGGATAGGATAGGATAGGATAGGATAGGATAGGATAGGATAGGATAGGATAGGATAGGATAGGATAGAATAGAATAGAATAGAATAGAATAGAATAGAATAGAATAGAATAGAATAGAATAGAATAGAATAGAATTCTTTATTGGTCAAGTGTGATTGGACTCACAAGGAATTTCTCTTAGATGTATATGCTCTCAGTGTACATAAGGAGAATAAAATACATTCATCAAGAATAAAAAGATACAACACTTAGTAGAGTCAAGGTTACTAATAAGCTATCAAATCGTACTAGGAAACAAATAAAAACAATATAAATTGAAAGATACAAGAAACCTTGTTATAGTAATAAGTGGGAAGAGACAGATAGTTGTAAGGAAGAGAAGAATAATAGTAAATTATTTGACAGTGTTGTGGGAATTAATTATTAAGCAGAGTGATGGCGTTCGGGAAAAAACTGTCCTTGCGTCCAGTTCTGGTATGCAGTGCCCTATAGCCTTGTTTTGACTGTAGAAGTTGAAACAATTTATGTCCAGGATGTGAGAAGTCTGTAGATATTTTCACAGCCCTCTTTTTGACTCCTGCAGTATACAGATCCCCAATGGAAGGCAGGTTGGTAACAATGATTTTTTCTGCAGTTCTAATTATCCGTTAAAATCTGTGTCTGTCTTGGTTGGTTGCAGAGCCAAAATTTCAAATCTTGAAAATTTACTTCTCTTCTGAAGTCCAAACAGAGACTAAAAACATACTGTTAGACCTATTGATTTTCCATCCTCCATAACATGTCCCACCTTAATTGTGGTTTGTGTGGGAGTTCAGGATCTGAAAACTTTAACTTATCTTGAGCTGGTTAAACAACTTTAAATAATAACAGGTCAATAAACCTGTCTACTGGGCAGGACAAATTTTCCTCCAGGAAAATTAGCAAGAGAATGGTGTTTATCCCCAGGAGGTGAGCCCCAAAGGTAATTTATTCTTTTGGAAAGGTGGGCAAAAGATTGACAGTTGCAAAATGGAGTTCTTTTCCTGCTGAAAATTAAAATTATAGACCAAGTCTTCTAATAAAGGGTGCACAATGCTAAAAGAAAGAACTGCAACAATTTATTTCACTGTTTCGTGGTTTATTAGCAACGCTAAAATCCTTACAAACTAATGTAATCATTGAAAGCATACTAAGAATTCATAAGTGTCGACCATGGCACAACTAATGTAAAGTAATGGAAGGCAGGGGGAAAACAAAAGAAAAAAAAAACGTAAGTAGATAATAAGGAGAGTACATTTGAAGTATCAGGTTTCCAAAATATGTGTAGCTGATCTTTTACTAGACAACAATAGATCAGAGGTGGGTTTTCAGCAGGTTCTGATCAGTTCTGGAGAACCGGTAGCGGAAATTTTGAGTAGTTCGGAGAACCAGTAGTAAAAATTCTGATTGGCCCCATCCCCCATCTATTCTATGCCTCCCAAATCCCAGCTGATAGGGAGGAAATGGGGATTTTGCAGTATCCTTCCCCTGGATTGGGGAGGGAATGGAGATCTTTTTTTTTTTTTTAATTTGATTTATATGCCGCCCTTCTCCGGAGACTCAGGGCGGCTTACAATGCATTAAGCAATAGCCTTCATCCTTTTGTATATTTATACAAAGTCAGCTTATTGCCCCCACAAACTGGGTCCTCATTTCACCTACCTTAGAAAGGATGGAAGGCTGAGTCAACCTTGAGCCTTGGCGAGATTCAAACCTGCAGTAATTGCAGGCATCTGTTCTTCATAACAGGGTGCTTTAGACCACTGTACTACCAAGGCTCTTACTACATTCATTAAGAATCATAAGGTACAACACTTAATGATAGTCATAGGGTACAAATAAGAATCAAATCATACTAGGAAACAATCAATATAAATCGTAAGGATACAAGAAACAAAGTTACAGTCATGCAGTCATAAGTGGGAGGAGATGGGTGATAGGAACGATGAGAAGATTATTATTAATAGTAATGCAGATTTAGTGAATAGTTTGACAGTGTTGAGGGAATTATTTGTTTAGCAGAGTGATGGGGTTCAGGAAAAAACATTTCTTGTGTCTAGTTGTTCTGGTGTGCAGTGCTCTAAAGCGTTGTTTTGAAGGTAGAAGTTGAAACAATTTATGTCCAGGAAGCGAGGGGTCTGTAAATATTTTCACAGCCCTCTTTTTGACTCGTACAATATACAGGTCCTCAGTGGAAGGCATGTTGGTAGTAATTGTTTTTTCTGCAGTTCTAACTATCCATTGAAGTCTGTGTCTGTCTTGTTGGGTTGCAGAACCAAACCAGATAGTTATAGAGGTGCAGATGACAGACTCAATAATTCCTCTATAGAATTAATTAAATAGTTCCATCTGTAAGCAAGCAACCAATCGTTCTCCTCCTCCTCCTCCTCCTCCTCCTCCTCCTCCTCCTCCTCCTCCTCCTCCTCCTCCTCCTCCTCCTCCTCCTCCCCCCTTGTAGCATGAAGACATTACCTAGTTGGGCAGTGGTGAAATCCAAATTTTTTTACTACCGGTTCTGTGGGCGTTGCTTGGTGGATGTGGTGTGGCTTGGTGGGCGTGGCTTGGTGGGCGTGGCTTGGTGGGCATGGCAGGGGAAGGATACTGCAAAATCTCCATTCCTACCCCACTCCAGGTGAAGGCCACTGCAAAATCCCCATTCCCTCCCCACTCCTGGGGGAAGGATATTGCAAAATCCCCATTCCCTCCCCACCCCTGGGGGAAGGATATTGCAAAATCTCCATTCCCTTCCCACTCCTGGGGGAAGGATATTGCAAAATCTCCATTCCCACCCCACTCTGGAGCCAGCCAGAGGTGGTATTTGCCAGTTCTCCGAACTGCTCAAAATTTCCGCTACCGGTTCTTCAGATCCTATCAGAACCTGCTGGATTTCCTCCCTGCAGTTGGGTAATGAAGCATCTGTAAGCAAGCAACCAGAGAGGACCAAGGATCCCAAACTTCAACCCTGAGCTACAACTTCCCTCTCATCTCCAAATTCCTCATTTTGGAGGGCCTGGGTGTGGAGATAAGCAGTGAAACTACCATGCCTGCTCCAGTTTGCCCAAAAGGGAGCACATAAATTCTTGTTAGCAACCTCTCCTCAAGAGTCGGTTCTTTCTCAGCTGTGTTCTATCACTCTCCTTTTGCCAATCAATAGCAATTTCATTAGCATGAAATCACTGTCTCATTAACTCTGCGTTCACTCAACCATACTAAGCAGTGTGGTCGAAAGCATTGAAGTCTGGACTGACCTGAGACAATTTCTTTTTTTTTTTCTTTTTTCATTTGGAAAGGGATAGAAAACAAAATAAATGGAATAGATGCTCCCAAAACAATTGTAGGTTTAATATCCTGTGGGGGGGAAGGTGAGTTATATTAACTCGTCAGGAAATGAATGAAATAGCTATAAAGGAGGGTGGAACTCCTGAGGCTAGATTAAGCAGAGATAATGTTTGGTGTGCAAGAGTGGTGAATACCTGTAGCTCAGGTGTAGAATGTGGGTGGAGGTTCATTCTACAAGCTTGTGGGATGGTTTCTGAATGTCTTGTTACCAGGCTAGTGTTGGAAGAAATGTCCATCTGCGTTCAGTTCCAAGTGGGGAGAAAAATACAGGAAACATGGAGACTGCTTGAAAAGATGGTTTAATGGTGGACAGGACCACATGGTTTTGAGGTCCTGGGTAAAAAAAGCACATGGGTGAGGGAGAGAGAGAGGGAGAGATTTATACCCTCTGTTGGGCTTTGGATTTGAGCTTGTGTTCTGATTGGTTGTCAGACTCCCATGCAGGGGCCATGCAGGGGTAACCATATAAGTGAATGAATGAATTTATTTATTGATTAGCCCTTGGGCCATATCAAAGTGCAGAGTTCCAGAAACAAATCATTACAAAAGTTGGTAAAACAATTTAAATGAAATTGGAATAACGCACAATTAAAAATGCAATTAGAATAAAATACGATCTAAAATGAAATCGGAATAAAATACAATCATTTGAGATACAATTTAAATATGATTAAAATTATATTATAATTTATATTAAAATTATAAGAGCCTTGGTGGCGCAGCAGACTAAAGTGCTGTTAAGTAGCGCCAGCTACCTGGATGGAATGCTCAAGGTTGACTCAGCCTTCCATCCTTTCGAGGTAGGTAAAATGAGGACCCAGATTGTGGGGGCAATAAGCTGACTTTGTATAAAAAAAAGAACAGCGCTTAGAGGGGGCCTGAAAACCCTACTAAGCAGGTATATACAAAAGTATGAAGGCTATTGCTTAACGCATTGTAAGCCCCCCTGAGTCTCCGGAGAAGGGCGGCATATAAATCAAACCAATAAATAAATAAATAAATAAATAAATAAATAAATAAATAAATAAATAAACAAACAAACAAACAAACAAACAAATAAATAAATAAATAAATAAATAAATAAATAACCTTGTAGGTTATCTTTTGAGTCCCAAGCTTGGTTGAGCCTTGCTGGGTGATGCAATCTCCCCAGGTGTCATATGGTGAGTCCTGTTGCTAGATGGGTAGAGGCAGTGGCGGGATTCAGCCAGTTCGCACCACTTCGGGAGAACCGGTTGTTAACTTTCTGAGCAGTTTGGCAAACTGGTTGTTGGAAGAAATCATTAGGGCAGAGGGTTGTTAAATTACTTGAATCCCACCATTGGGTAGAGGGTTAATCCAATCTTTGTTGGCTCTTGGGTGAGGGCATTTGCTTATGAATAGATCTAGCCATCTCTTTATCTCTTAAGTGCTGACATCTCCTGTGGGCTGTTGAGAGTGTGGGAGCTATTAAGAGTGAGTCTGCTTCCTGCCTCTAAAAAAACATGTTTCTCCATTTCTCATCCAGGGAGATATAATATTCTGCCTTTTTAATATTTCCTAGAATATTTCATTTTTCTAGGAGAGGGGTGGGTGCTAACTTCCTACACTAGGTAACATCTTCAGCAGAATTTAGGGATGTCAATTTTGGTGTTGTGCTCATAAGGACTTCATGTGGTCAGTAGGTCCACATTGTGATGGGGAGGTCACCTGAAGTCTGATATCCTCACCTGATGTGATCTTATAAGCAGAAGAACATCAACACTGACATCTCCTAAATTCCTCTGAAGAAATTACCTAGCCAGGAAATTAAATGTCCATACACCAACCCACAAGCTGGGAGAATGAATCTCCACCCTAATAATGTTTGGTTTCAGAGCCATATTTCACCAACAATTTATTAAGGCCCAAGAAATACTCCAAATTTTGTATTCTTAAGAAATATAAAATTCTGTTACATCTGTAAGTGCTCTCCTTTTGCAGTTCCTACATTGCTATTTGACTCTGTTTAAGATGCACAGGTGGTTCTGACTACTCCAAAAAGAAATTCTCAAAAGGGTTTACCTTTCCCTTATTAATAGTCAGATCTTGTGGTCTCTATGATGTGTTTCTTTATGCTTTCTTCTTTGTGAAAATAAATATTCAGCAAGGAACAAGAGGTTATACTATATGGTTTTGCTGATTCTTTTCCTGTATTCATCCTTTAATACATTACTTGTTATTGCATTAACTCCTGTAGGTTGTTGATTTATCTACTAAGAGTACCACTCCCTCCATAGAGGTAACTCCCAACAACAGGGAGAGTTGAGGGTTAAAATGGTACTAGGATTGACAAGTAATATTGCCTCCTCCTCTTAGAGACTCTAGAAAGAGTGCAGAGAAGAGCAACAAAGATGATTAGGGGACTGGAGGATAAAACATATGCAGAATGGTTGCAGGAACTGGGTTTGTCTAGTTTAATGAAAAGAAGGACTAGGGGAGACATGATAGTAATGTTCTAATATCTCAGGGGCTGCCCCAAAGAAGAGGGAGTCAAGCTATTCTCCAAAGCTCCTGAGGGCAGGACAAGAAGCAATGGGTGGAAACTCATCAAGGAAAGAAGCAACTTAGAACTAAGGAGAAATTTCCTGACAGTGAGAACAATTAACCAGTGAAACAACTTGCCTCCAGAAGTTGTGAATGTTCCAACACTGGATGTTTTTAAGAAGATGTTGGATAACCATTTGTCTGAAGTGGTGCAGGGTTTCCTGCCTAAGCAGGGGGTTGGACTAGAAGACCCCCAAGGTCCCTTCCAACTCTGTTGTTCTGCTCTGCTCTGCTCTGCTCTGCTCTGCTCTGCTCTGCTCTATTCTATTCTATTCTATTCTATTCTATTCTATTCTATTCTATTCTATTCTATTCTATTCTTAAATACTTAAATATTCCTTCCTACTAATCTTTCTCAAAGGAGAATAAATTGTGAGATGTAGAGGAAAGAGTGGCAAAATCTGGGAGCAGAGTTAAAAGAGGGTTCAACCTAGAATCCCTATGTAGACACAAGTGAACTAAATTCAACCCCCCTTGAATTCTGTTGACCCTTGTCTAAAACTCCAGGCAGATGCTAACCATGAGTTAAAAACAGGGGTGAAATCTAAAAAGTTTTGCTGCCAGTTCTGTGGGCGGGGCTTAATTAGTGGGTGGGGCTTGGTGGTAAGGTGACTGGGTGGGCATGGCTTGTTGGTCAGGTGGGCGTGGCCAAGTCAATGTCACTTCTTTGCCCTTTTTTAACCTACAAATCACAACACAACACAACTGGTTCACCCACAATGTAAAGGCAGCTGTGCTAGACCCAAAATGGCCCCTGCAACAAGCAGGAACCTCACACAAGCACAAAAAGCCCCCCAAAACCAACTTTCACACTTTACACACACAAAATTCCACATACAGCTTTGAGATTTTGTGTGTTTGTGTAGTTAGAGTGAAACACTACAGAAACACACTAAATCTCAGAAAGCTGCACAAATTTTATTTTATTTTAATTTATTTTTATATAAAAGCAGCTAAATTTAAAACTTCCTAAACTTTAAATGGCTAGGTCTAAAAAAAGAACAACTAAAAAAAGCCGCAATTAACTATTTTTTTTAAAGCTCCCAAAGGGGGAAAAAACTTACCCAATAGAACAGGGGTCTCCAACCTTGGCAACTTTAAGACTTGTGGACTTCAACTCCCAGAATTCCTCAGCCAGCAAAGCAAAGCTGGCTGAGGAATTCTGGGAGTTGAAGTCCACAAGTCTTAAAGTTGCCAAGGTTGGAGACCCCTGCAATAGAAGGTACAAGGCAGGCAGGCAGATAGAGCTGCTCACCGATGAGCTTGATTGCAGGCAGGGAGATTCAGTTGCTTGCTGATGCAATGGATTGCAGGGATTACAGCAGGCGAAGCAAGGCAAGCGTTGCAACCAGCAGCTAAAGTAAGCAAGCTGGGGAAGGGGGGGAGGGATTTTTGCTACCGGTTAGCAGGCAACTCAGCTGGGCTCGTCAGAGCTTGGATCATCAGATCCATTTAAAAGAAAAAAAAGGCTCTGATGATCACGCGGCTCAGCTGGGCATGGGGGGCGGGGGCAGGGATTTTTGCTACCAGTTCTCTGAACTGCCCGCCGCCATCACTACCTACTCTCCCGAGCTGGTCCAAACTTGGAGCATTTCACCCCTGGTTAAAAAGATTCCTGTCCATAGGCATGAGCAGCAATAAATCAGTTTAATTGGACCTTCATGTGTGGACCTGGTCTTTCACACCTGATAATAGTTCCTCCATTAGACCAGTGTTTCTCAATCTTGCTGGCTGGGAGATGTGTAGATTTCAACTCCCAGAATTCACTGGCTGGGGGATTCTGGGACTCAAAGTCCCACAACTTCAAGCTACAGAAACACTGCATTAAGTAGAAACAAGAAATGCTGATTCAGAAAAGTAGAGGACCTGGGAAGCAAGGGTTTCTAATATGTCAACAAAACACACTCCAAGATTGTGCTGGACGTCTCCTCTTTATACTCTAGTGCAGGGATCTGCAACCTTAAACACTCCAAGAGCCATTTGGACCCGTTTCCCACAGAAAAGAAAACACCGGGAGCCACAAAACCCTTCCTGTGCCTGATTATTTCTTGAGCGGCCACAAAACTAGCATAGGTAGTCGAATTAAACATTCTGTTTTCTTCTGAAACTTTTCTTTTCTTGGATTTATCCATGGTTGGCCTACCGGAGGTTGAAAAGTTCAATGAATCGCATGCTGTCGGTTGTCGCACATTGGCAGTTGTGATGCATATTTTCAGTGAGCCGCAACAGAGGGGTAAAAGAGCCACATGCGGCTCCAGAGCTGCAGATTGCTGACCCCTGCTCCAGTGTCACAGGGAGGTGTTGATCTAAACCTCTTCCAAATATTCTGTTTTTGCTCTGAATTGTTGCAACCCCTTTTGTCTAGGTAAGGAGTCTTGCTGATCTCTGTCAAACTTGTCTTTCTTATTCCCTATACTAGCACGCATAGACTAGTCGTACTTTTGCTACACTGATTAGAATGTAGAATAAGATTTACTTAAGTCTAGATCAGAGGCATTCCCTACCCATCTTGATCAATCAATCTACACTTCAATAGAATTGAATGTTGATCTCAGTTGAATTACTAAAGTTCTCATATTTGGCTTCCTTGGGTAAAGGTAAAGGTTCTCCTTGCGCATATGTGCTAGTCGTTCCCAACTCTAGGGGGCGGTGCTCATCTCTGTTTCAAAGCTGAAGAGCCAGCGCTGTCCAAAGACGTCTCCGTGGTCATGTGGCCGGCATGACTCAATGCCAAAGACACACGGAACGCTGTTACCTTCCCACCAAAGGTGCTCCCTATTTTTCTACTTGCATTTTTTACGTGCTTTTGAACTGCTAGGTTGGCAGAAGCTGGGACAAGTAACGGGAGCTCACCCCATTACGCAGCACTAGGGATTCGACCTGCTGAACTGCCAACCTTTCGATCGACAAGCTCAGCATCTTAGCCACTGAGCCATCGCGTCCCTTTTGGCTTCCTTAAGAGCTTCCAAAGCTGAGACGTCAGGAAGAGAATTCCTAGATCCTACCAAGCCTCAGAAAGAGTTATGCAAATGGAAAGCAGGTGCATACACTCCAAAAGCCCAAATGTGCAATATACACTGTACACAGAAGAAAAAAATAATAATCCTCCCTTATTCTTAACAATACAGTTCGGGATTATCACTGCGAAGCAAGCTAACGGCAGACGCAGGCTAACAACGAAGCAACCGATCAACAAAAGAATTTCCTCAGACACCCTATAATTATTATTTAGAACTTACCAACACAAGGTGTTGCTCGCACACTAGCTTAGATGATTATTTGCATCCATTGCTACCCGCTAAATGGGGAGAAGTACAATTTACCAACTCTTTTAAAAACAAAAACGGGTGGAAAAAAACAACAACAACAACAACTAGTGTCTGTAACTAATTTGACCACTGCATGCATGCTACTGTTTTGATAAAGTATAATTCCATCACCTCCTTCCGAAACAATGAATGGCTTCTTTGCAGATTAGAAACGTCTGCTGGAGTACTACCTCCTGAACAGCAGGGAATAGGTCTTAATTGCTTTCGGCGGCTTTGCAAATGGATTAGAGAAATTAATAGAGACTGGGTCTATCAGAAGTTATGAATTCTGACAGGCAATTGGGCAAATGGAACCTTGATTGGAAGAGGCAATATCCCTTTCAAAACTCATGTTTGGAATTCGCTACAAAGGCGGACGTCAACCTCAACATTGTGAGGGGGAAAAAAATACCTTGAATTATACGGGCTTGCTTTCCGATCCACCCAAGGCGCCCTTTTGTTCTTAACCCTCAGCAAAGCGAGTCTTTTCTCATAGCCAACGTCGAATGTAGACCTGGCAGCCATTCTGAAAATAATATCCCGAGAAGCAATATTGTTCTAATGTTGCTGAAGAGAGCCGTGTTGGTGGCAAGCAGCGGGGAGTCTGCAGCCATCAATCCCAGCTTATCTACAAAGCCTTACCCTGAACTCAATTGATCATAAATTTCAGTTTTATTTTTCTCTTCTCTATAATCCCAGCAGCCAAGGGAAAAGCAGAAACGCTCTCATTTTCACCCACCTGCGCACAGACAATGAGGTCAGCGAAGCATTCACAAGGCGGGTTGAGGAGAACCAGTCAATAAAACTTTTAACTCAATGTAATGGTGGCCAAGTCTACGCCTAAAAGATTAGTGGAGGTCAAAGAGCAATTTATATAAAGAATCGACTGGTAGATCCCTTGCATATTTCTCCTTTTTTAAGGGCGGGGGGCTCTCTTGCACTTCATCCTTTATTGTGATGAAATTTGATAGCCTCCGTAACTTCATAAATATATATCGCTGGCCCTTTGAATCTCAAGCATCTTTTCTGAAATACCTTTAGCTGACTCGGTTCCACTGAGACACACATTCTCTGCTAAAAACAGATCCAGGTGAATAAACGGAAGGATTTTAACGAGGGATTATTATCCTGAGTATTTCCTCTACATTTTCCTGAACATGTCTAGCTCCTGAACATGTCATGCCACATCAATCACTGGAAAAATGCTTCTTAACACATCTACCAACAGTAAGGTATTCATGAACCTCTTGTTAGCACACACACAAAATTAAAATAAATAAAATAGCTCTTGATAGAGCAATGGGGGAAAAAAATCCACTGTTGCCAGAAGGTTATAACCATCTGCATCTATTGTCAAGCGGTGCGGTGTATCTATTTAACACAAAGTACCAGGGGAAAGTTATATAGCCTGAAGAACTCCATGATCACTTTGACAACTATATTTATGAAAAACAGGCACAAATAACACAGGTGGGCATGGTTAAAAAGCTGCTGAGAACTGCCTGAAAGGTATCAAAATAGAAAAAGAGTTGTGATAATGCAGGCCCGTGCATTGATGTGCAGTGATATTTATTTATTGATCAAGTCAGATGTAGAAGAAAATTCCACTAGAGCTTATAAAAGAAACATAGTGTGAAGTTTGACTGAACAGTTGCATGAATTGGGTATGTCTAGTCTAGTCTAGTGAAAAGAAGGACTAGGGGTGATATGATAGCAGGGTTTCAATATTTGAGGGGGTGCAATATTTGAGGGGAATCCTAGTGGACAACCATTTAAATATGAGCCAGCTGTGTGCAGCAGCTGCCAAAGCGCTCCATGGCTTAGGGCCGGGGTACTTACGAGACCGCCTTCTGCCACCAATAGCCTCCCACTGGCCAGTACGCTTGCACAGAGTGGGCCTCCTCAGGGTGCCGTCCGCCAGACAATGTCGGCTGACGACTCCCAGGGGGAGAGCCTTCTCTGTGGTGGCGCCCACCCTCTGGAACAACCTCCCCCCAGAGATACGTACAATAACAGACCTCCGGATTTTTCGTCGGGCCCTGAAAACCCATTTATTTCAACTAGCTGGGCTGGCTTGAGTTAATTTTAAATTGATTTTAAATTGGGTTGTTTTAATTTACGGCCAATAATATTTAATTATTTTAAATTGCTTTTAAATTTTGTATGTATTGTTTTTTACTCTGGCTGTTCACCGCCCTGAGTCCTATTTTGGAGAAGGGCGGTATAGAAATTTAAATAATAAAATAATAAAAAAGCCAACACAGTTCTTGGCTGCATAAACAGAGGGATAGAATCAAGATCATGTGAAGGGTTAATACCACTTTAATGCCACACTTGGAATATTGCATTCAGTTTTGGTCGCCACAACGTAAAAAAGATGTTGAGACTCTAGAAAGAGTGTAGAGAAGAGCAACAAAGAGGATTAGGGGACTGGAGGCTAAAACATATGAAGATCGGTTGCAGGAACTGGGTATGTCTAGTTTAATGAAAAGAAGGACTAGGGGAGACATGATAGCAATGTTCCAACATCTCAGGGGCTGCCACAAAGAAGAGGGATCAAGCTATTCTCCAAAACAGCTGAGGACAGGACAAGAAGCAATGGGTGGAAACTAATCAAGGAGAGAATCAACTTAGAACTCACGAGAAATTTCTTGATAGAACAATTAACCAGTGGAACAGCTTCCTTTCAAAAGTTGTGATTTTGCTCGATCACAAAAGTTGTGCTCCATCACTGGAGGTTTTTAAGAAGAGGTTGGGCACACCAGTTAGCATCTTGTCCCCAACAAGCTGGGTCCTCATTTTACCGAGTCAACCTTGAGTTGTTCATGATCAAACTCCTGGCTGTGGGTAGAGTTAGCCTGCAATATTGCATTCTAACCATTGTGACACCACGGATATTCAAAAGTTGAATATTCCAGTTCTTCTTAAGATTCTGTGAGCCACAACTCCCACCATCATTAGACTTCCATTTGCAGCTTTTGCAGCCTCTTTATAATTTTAGTTTACTTAAAAAAAAAAAAATACAAATTACAACACAAATCAAGAATTCTGCAAGTGGCATGCTTGCCTACGAATCAAATGAAATGCTAGAGGATAAATGATATCCTGCTCGAGCACGGGGGGGGGGGGGGGGGTTGGAAGAGAAGACCTCCGGAGTCCTTGCCAACTGTATTATTCTATGTCCTATGTTCTAAATGCAGGAGAAGCTGGCTGCTTGGTTAGAAGCCAAGTTTTATCCCTGAGCTATTTTTAAAGATTGTTTCTCATAGAAGGACCTCAAGAGAGGCTGTTGGGAACTTGCATTATTGCAAAGAAATTGCATTCAAAACACAACCAAATGTGCTAATATTTCCCACCACCACCATCATCTCGGAATATTGCTGGAAAATGAACACTTGGAAATCATCGGGTGATAACTGCACTCTAATGAAACTTTCTCAAGTATCCAAGGCTCATAACTGTGTTGGTTTTATGCATCTTGACTGCAGTTGCTACATTTACATGCACAGGGACCTTTGCCAAGTGTATTTTGGTTAAAACCCAGCCAGACTGTCCACAATCTATGGTGTTTGTTCCAGGTTGGAATTTAGACACACACATTTCAATGATTAACTAAAGAAATGAAGGTACTGTATATTGGGACAGCTATTCCTTGCTGGGTTCTTGGTTCTGCTGGGGAAAAAAAGAGATGCCACTTATAAGAAGGAGGAGGAGGAGGAGGAGGAGGAGGAGGAGGAGGAGGAGGAGGAGGAGGAGGAAGACGAGGAAGAGGAGAAGGAAGAGGAGGAGAAGGGAGGAGAGAGGAAGGAGAAGAAGAGGAGTAGAAGAAGGAGGAGGGGAAGAAAAGAAGAAAATGAGGAACAGGAGGAACAGGAGGAAGAAGAAAAGGAAGAAGAGGAGGAGAAGGAGGAGGAGGAGAAAGACAAGGGAAGAAGAAGAAAAGAGGAGATGGAAGAGGAGGAGAAGGTAGAAGGTGAGAGGAAGGAGAAGATGAATAGAAGGAGGAGAAGGGGAGGAAGAGGAGGAAGAGAAGGACAGGGGAAGAAGAAGAAGAAAAGGGGAGGTGGAAGAGGAGGAGTAGAAGGTAGAAGGTGAAAGGAAGGGGAAGAATAGAAGAAGAATAGAATGAGGAGGAGGGGAGGAAGAGGAGGAGGAAGAGAAGGACAGGAGAAGAAGAAAAGAGGAGGTGGAAGAGGAGGAGGATAAGAAGGTAGAAGGTGAGAGGAAGGGGAAGAAGAGAAGATGAAGAGGAAGAGGAGGGGAGAAGGAGGAGGAAGAGAAGGACAGGGGAAGAAGAAGAAGAAAAGAGGAGGTGGAAGAGGAGGAGGATAAGGTTAGAGGAAGGGGAAGAAGAGAGGAGGAGGAGGAGGAGGAGGAAGAGGAGGAGGAGGAGGAGGAGGAGGAGGAGGAGGAGGAGGAGGAGGAAAAAGAAACTACAACGAAGTAGCAGAATATCAGAATAAAACCAGTATTTTCTTCCTAACTCAGATTGCAGGCAATAAAAAGGTTAGACATTCTATTTGTAACAATTGAATTCTGATTCCGTAAGAGGAATTGTGAGGAATTGTCTAGCATCTATCTCAAGCTGGAATTGGATTGTATTGATGAGGGGTATTAAAAAGATAGACCTTTTGTATCACAGAAGATACAATGAGGGGGGTGGGGGAGAGAAGGGCAGGAGTTTCGATCTCAAATCACAGAAACACAGGAAAATAAAGGAGAAAAAGAAAAGAGTTACCAAACCAGAAAAAAAGAGGTTAGCAGTGATAGCAAGATAAGAAGATTTCCCAGAGTGTAGGGGGATTTTGCTTAATTAAAACAAAACAGAAAAAGGAGATAATAACCAGAGCCATCCTCTGGTTGCAATCCTTTCATTAAAACGAAGAAAGCAACTTTTGGTGGGGGGGGGGGGTGTTTCCCCTACCAGTAGGCAAAGTCACAATATGAAAAAGGCTGGAACTTCCATCACAACATTGCGATGCTGTTCTTCTCATTTGATAAATCTACTTCCACCAACACTCCTGATTTGATCCGATCGGTAGATAACTAGGATGGTAAAGGACCAGTTGAAAGCGATTTGAAACTGTATTCCACCCCTTTAGCAGTAGCAATAGCACTTAGACTTATATGCCACTTCACAGTGCTTTATAGTCCTCTCTAAGCGGTTTACAGAGTCAGCCTATTGTCCCCAATAATCTGGGTCCTCATTTTACCCACCTCGGAAGGATGGAAGGCTGAGTCAACCTTGAGCCGGTCAGGATCGAACTGCTGGCAGTTGGCAGAGTTAGCCTGCAATACTCCTTTCTAAGTACTGTACAGGAAGAAAGGGAAGGAAGGAAGGAAGGAAGGAAGGAAGGAAGGAAGGAAGGAAGGAAGGAAGGAAGGAAGGAAGGGGGAAAAGAAGAGCAAAGCAATAGCAATAGCACTTAGACTTATATGCCACTTCACAGTGCTTTTACAGCCCTCTCCAAGCAGTTTACAGAGTCAGCATATTGTCCCCAATAATCTAGGTCCTCATTTTACTGACCTTGGAAGGATGGAAGGCTGAGTCAACCTTGAACCGATCAAGATCAAACTTTTGGCAGTGGGCAGAATTAGCCTGCAATACTGCATTCTAACCACTGAGGAAGGAAGGAAGGAAGGAAGGAAGGAAGGAAGGAAGGAAGGAAGGAAGGAAGGAAGGAAGGAAGGAAGGAAGGAAAAAAAGAAGAGCAAGGCAATAGCACTTAGACTTATATGCCATTTCACAGTGCATTTACAGCCCTGTCTAAGCGGTTTACAGAGTCAGCATATTGCCCCCAATGATCTAGGTCCTCATTTTAACCACCTCGGAAGGACCATTTCTGGGGACTAATCCTATAAACTATTTCTCTTCCTTCCTAATCCTTACTATGACGATCTGCTAAGTAGCCTTGCTCCAAAAAGGACTATCTGTTACTAATATTCTGTATGTTGGGTTTGTTTATTCTTATTCTTCACTGAATCTGGAATCACCAAATCCTGGTTGGCTACGGTTGAAAGTTGTATCAGTGTCAGAATACAAGCAGTCCTAGACTTATAATTATTCATTTAGTGACTGTTCAAAGTTACAACAGCATCGAAAAAGGTGACTCGTGACCACGTTTCACAGTTACGATCTTTGCAGCATCCCCCATAATCATGTGATCAAAATTCAGATGCTTGGCAACTGGCCAGGGGTGGGTTCTAATTTTTTTTTACTACCGATTCTATGGGTGTGGCTTGTTTTGTGGGCGTGGCTTGGTGGGGGGGTAATGTGACTGGGTGGGCGTGGCCAACTTTTTTTTTTTTTTTTACTTTTAAAAGCATTTTTTCTACAACCTTAAGAGGCTGCAGAAAAAAAATGCTTTTAGAAGCCTCTGACGCTCAGGCAACTCAGCTGGGATCACCAGAGGCTTTTAAAGGCATTTTTTTTTCTACAACCTCTTCGGCCAAAGAGGTTGCAGAAAAAATTATTTTAAAAATAAAAAAAAAAGAGCCTCTGATGAGGTGGGTGGGTAAGCGAGTGGCGATCAGGCAGGGGACCGGTTCGGGGGCGTGGCCAGCCAATGTTATTACTCGTTCTCCGAACTATTACAAATTTTTACTACCGGTTCTTGCGAACCAGGTGTTCTGTCCCCGTCCCACACGCACACACACCAACAGACGTCCAAGAGTTAAAAACCAAACCAGCCGACAAAATCCTTTTCCTTATGATAACGGAACTTGGCAGCAACCTAGTGGCTGCCTGCCAAGAGTTTATTACTCACGAAGGGAAGAGATAACTTCTCTCCGCTTCTGGTACATCAAAGTAAAATGCTCAATAATTACAGAGTAAATCAAGTCCAAAGATAATCCAGCAAAGTCTATAGCAAAAGTCCGGCAATGCAGAATGGCGTGGAAGCTTTCAGCTTTGTTCGTCACAAGGTTTGACTGGCCATCACGCTCCCTTTTATACCCTGTGGGGTGTGGTCCAGTGACTCAGCCTAATCTCGGGCATGCCTTTTCTTCTGTTGCGCACGCTTATCTCTGCAACGCTGGCGTGGATCCAGCCAAGACTCATTACTCTCATCACTGTCCACCTGTGGCTGCATGGACGTGCTTGGCCCCGGCCCTATCTCTTGCCCTTCAGCGGACACCGAAGACATTGCCAGAGAGGAGGGTCCTGGAGAGGGAGGCCTTGCCAACTCCTCTCCTTCACTCTCGGAGTCCTCTCCTGCCGATGACACAGGCTCAGGTAATGGAGCCACAACACCAGGAGCAACCCACCACTGCAACTGACTCATCGTTTATGATAGTTGCACTGTCCCGTGGCCATGTGATTCTGATGAGCAAAGTGTAACGAGGAAGCCAGGTTCATTTAACACTTATCTGACTGCAGTGATTGACTTAAGAACTGTGGCAAGGGGAAAAAAAATCATAAAATGGGGCAAACCTCCCTTAACATAGGTCTCACTTAACAACAGAAATGTTGGGCTTTGTTGTGGTCGTAAGTTGAGGACAAACTGCAGTCTTTCTGAAATGCCAGTAGTATTAGAATAAACTCAACTCGTTTTACTAAAGCTCATAATATTCACTTGACATCATAACTTTTCAGTAGCCGGGGATTTAATTCCTATTGGCAGAAGGCCATCAGCACCTGAGCCCCTTATGACAAATGCATCAGTTGTAACCTTCTCATAAACACATTAAATATATCAAGACAGATTTATCTCAGAGCCATAAAGGCTGGACATTTGAGAGTTGATCGAAGCAGGTTCTGTCATGTCTCTTAGAATCTGTGATGGGTGATTGCATTTAAATACGCAGTTCATCATTAATCCTTTTTTTTTTTTTTGGTTCAGTAGCTTCATGTCTAAAAGTCTAAAACCTTTTCCCTCCCATGTGCCTGTCTCCCCTAAGAGCTGACCAAATGTGTACTTGACACCTTAATGTAAATGTTTATGTTTCTCTTTTGCACAAGCTGTGCTCTCAAACCATTGCATTACTCATGCAATGAACAGTAGAGAAAAGAGAATTGTTCTATACAGAGCATTCTGTGCTCTGAAATCTATCTGCAGGTTATTAAAAGGGATTGCTTCAGATCAAGTCCCTGGAAAGAAGAAAGAGGTAAGGAGAAAGGAAAGAAAGAAAGAAGGAAAACAAAGAAAAAAAAGAAAGAAAGAAAGAAAGAAAGAAAGAAGAAAGAAAGAAAAGGAAGGAAGGAAAAGAAAGAAAGAAAGAAAGAAAGAAAGAAAGAGAGAAAGAAAGAAAGAAAGAAAGAAAGAAAGAAAGAAAGAAAGAAAGAAAGAAAGAAAGAAAGGAAGGAAGGAAGGAGGGAGGGAGGGAGGCAGGGAAAGAAAGAAAGAAAGAAAGAAAGAAAGAAAGAAAGAAAGAAAGAAAGGAAGGAAGGAAGGACGGAAGGAAGGAAGGAAGGAAAGGGGAGGGAGGGAGCGTGGGAGGAAGGAAGGGAAAGAAAGAAAGAAAGAAGGGAAAGAAAGAAAGAAAGAAAGAAAGAAAGAAAGAAAGAAAGAAAGGAGGGAGGGTGGGAGGGAGTAAGGAAGAGACAAAAGAAAGGAACGAAGAAGGAAGGAAGGGAAAGAAAGAAAGAAGGTAAAGAAAGAAAGAAGGAAGGAAAAAAGAAAGAAGGAAGGAAAAAGGAAGGAAGGGAAAGAAAGAGAAAGAAAGGAAGGAAGGAAGGAAGACAGAAAGAAAAAAGAAAGAAAGAAAAAGAAAGAAAGAAAGAAGGGAAAGAAAGAAAGAAAGAAAGAAAGAAAGAAAGAAAGAAAGAAAGAAAGAAAGAAAGAGAAAGAAATCACAAGGATGGTTGAATACTTTATTTGAAATATCTTCAACAGTTTCTTTCTTTTTAAAAATGTTAAAACTTTAGGAGGAAAATCAGACAAGGCGTTAACATGTTCCTCTGCATCTTATGTATACACTTTCTCTTTTAAAACAAGAATTTTTTTTAAAAAAGGAAAAAGAATGTGAATAACAGCTACAGGGAAAAAGAGAAATCTATCAAGATTACAAAATCACGACAGATGGAGAGTGAACTCGCTGCTCTGCTGCTTCGATGGATTTTCCAAAGTTACTATTTACAGTAGATTGGAAAAAGAGTCCATTCTGGTGGCTATTCAAATATAGCTTTTTCAAGTTTGGGGTAGCTTTTTTCTTGTCTTACTTTCTGATTATACTAGCAATAGAAATAGCGCTTACACTTATATATACCTCTTTACAGCCCTCTCTAAGCGGTTTACAGAGTCATCCTCTTGCCCCCAACAATCTGGGTCCTCATTATCCTTTATCGGAAGGATGGAAAGCTGAGTCAACCTTGAGCCTGGTGAGATTTGAACTGCCAAATTGCAGGCAGCCGGCAGGCAGCAGAAGTCGCCTGCAGTACTGCACTCTAACCACTGCGCCACCGTGGCTCATTCTAGGAGTGGAAAAGTTTAACTTACCATCTCCACTTACTACAATCCTCACAGTTATTAACTACATGCTGTCTGCAGGTTCATCTTTGAAGCCGCCGCTAATGTAAATACAAATAAATAAATACCCCTTAATCTGAGCCAAGGCTCACCTGGAATTAAAAATAAAAGAAAGATATATGCATATTACATGCAAAGACTCATAGAACTTCCATTCCATTTCTGGGGGCTAATCCTGTAAACTATTTCTCTTCCTTCCTAATCCTTACTATGACGATCTGCTAAGTAGCCTTGCTCCAAAAAGGACTATCTGTTACTAATATTCTGTATGTTGGGTTTGTTTATTCTTATTCTTCACTGAATCTGGAATCACCAAATCCTTTCTTCATGGAATTTTGAAAGTAACAGATAACAGATTAAGAGAGTTGGAAGGGACCTTGTAGGTCATCTAGTCCCACCCCCCCCGCCTAAGCAGGAGACCCTACACCATTTCTGACAAATGGCAGTCCAATCTTTTCTTGAAAGTCTCAAGTGATGAAGCTCCCACAACTTCAGAAGGCAACTTCTGTTCCATTGGTTGATTGTTCTCACTGTCAGAAAATTTCTCTTTATTTCCAGGTTGAATCTCCCCTTGATCAGTTTCCATCCATTATTCCTTGTCTGGCCTTCAGGTGCTTTGGAGAATAGCTTGACCCCCTCCTCTCTGTGGAAGCCCCTCAAATACTGGAAGACTGCTATCCTGTCTCCCCTGGTCCTTCTCTTCACTTTTTTTTTTTTTTTTTGGACTTTTGCTTCAGATATACACTACATGAAAGCTAAGTTTGTAAGCTATGGTTTATGAAGTTGGGAAATTTTATTTGGATCTTTCCCTTTTACACAACTCTGCTATTGTGTACAGAGCTATACGGAGTGCCATGCCTTCTGATTACTCTTTGGACGCTTGTCAACCTGATTCTGAAAATTTTGGAGAGTGTCAAATATTCTAGACATTGAGACACCCATCCTTTCAACAAGATGCTTGTCCAAAAAAAAAAAAAGAAAAAGAAAGACAAATAATTTTTTCTCCCTTGTACTGGGTGTGTAAGCTGTATTTGCAGACTATCCACCTAGCAATAACAACGGTACCTAGACTTATATACTACTCTACCCTGCTTTACGGCCCTCTCTAAGTAGTTTACAAAGTCAGCATATTTGCCCCCAGCAATCTGGGTCCTCATTTTACCGAGCTCAGAAGGATGGAAGGCTGAGTCAACCTTGACCCAGTCAGGATCGAACTCCAGGTTGAGGGCAGAGTTTGCTTGCAATTCGGCATTCTTACCACGATGGCACCACCACAGTGTGGTGTCATTATATTTACTGCCTTTGAGACTGGTTTTAAGTCACTTTCTTCGGCGTCATTGCAACTTTGGACAGCCATTAAACGAATGGTCTCAAATGGAGAACTATTCATACCCATATAACTGTAGAATACATACTCTAAAAAATATGAAGAATAGGAAGTTCTGGGTTTTTTTTACGCAAGCTAACCAGGAAGCTATTGTCAGATGTAAATGCCTTATTCTCCAATGTGTAAATAATGTATATATGGAACATCAGAGGTTAACTTATTCTTTGGACTTTAATGTATTCATAACTTACCACTCCCATTCCTAGCTCCACCCCTTGTATATATAAGGAGCCACCCTCACCATTCTCGTCGCTTCTACCTTGAATATTCAGTGAATATAGAATGCCTATCATAATTAAAAAGAAATATATTTAAAGCTCTAACTTCTATTATCTTTATTGAGTCTGATCCTGAAAATATTGCAACAAGCTGGTAGCAGAGGATGGTTAATTGACTCAATAAGTAATTAAAAATGTCCAAGAAAGATAGGCCCAACACCAGGGCCTACAGCAAAGAAATAGAAACTGATCAAGAGATGATCAACGAATCCACCAATGCGATTTCGAGAGAGCTGAAAGGGAGAGAACCTTCCACGACGCCACCAAAGAAGAAATGAGCAACGCGCATGTGCGAAACTACGTAGACGACCCAGAAGGACTTGAACTGGCCAGAGAACCGCGCAGACTCATTGCAAGCATCCCAATGCCGTTCTGTAATTTCCTGCACTTGAGAGATCACGGACTGCCCCAGGTTGTAAGTAATGGACAGAATAATGTAGGTAACTTACCCAGTGACTTCCCAAAACTTAGAATTGATGGCATTAATTTACAAGAGTGGTATCAACAGCTTCAGGTTATTTTCATGAAAGAAAATTTACTATTCTTTATAACTAGCCCTCCAAGAAGACCTTGGACTTTAAAAATAGATTGTTTACATCATAGAGCATTTTTCATAATAATATCTAGCGTGTCTCCTGCAATGTATCATAGCATCAAACCAAACCTAACTGTATCAGAAATAATTCAATGCATGTTTAATCTATTTCACAGCGATAGCGTAGCTACAACCACAAGAATGTCTAAGGATTTCTTTTCCTCTAGAGTAAAACCAGGGGTTTCTATAAGTGAGCATTTGATAAATCTAAACAAAATAAGAGCTGAGCTACAATTGAGGGGGGAAGTGATTTCAGATCAAACAATGAAAAGTGTTATTATCAATTCACTTGATCCATCATGGGATAGCTTTATGTCACACTTAGATACCATTAATTTGGGATATTTATCCATAGAAAGTCTATCTAACAAATTGATAGCAGAAGACAATTCAAGAAAAAATCGATCCAGTAACCAAACAGATCACAAACCTTTTAGGAAAGTAGTCTTTCAAGATAAACATAATGAGGCCTTTAGATGCTACAATTGTGGATCCAGGGAACATAGTAGAAGAGACTGCCCCAAAGTATCAAGAGAGAGACATAGACCAGAATACAGGAGCAAATATAATTACAGACAATCTTCCACAGATAGACACAAATATAGAAGTCCACCAAATTACAAAGAAGGTAGAAGGGGTAGAGAAAATTCAAAAGAGAGGAAATCTGGATCACTGAATGGGCTAAATAAACAAGACAGCACCAGAACACAGCAGGATGAGAATAACAATTGGCTTATTGATTCTGGTGCAACAAATCACACCACCAACAACAAAAGTATATTATCTTCATTTATAGAAGATAAGTTTGTGATAAAGGTAGCTAATCAAGAAAAGGTTCAAGTACTAGGCAAAGGAAATGTGACCTTGCCTGGTCTAGGAAAAATAGAGGGGGTATTATTAATCCCAGAAATACCTCACAACATACTAAGTGCCATAAAATTAAGCAGAGAATCTGATATCAATATAGTTTTCTCAAAGGGGAAAGCAACTATAGAAAAGAACAAAACAAATGTAGGTACTGTAATGATAAAAGGAGGTCTACCCTATCTGATAACTAAAGAAAGATGTTTACATAACATTGATTCAAATATGGAAGATTGTATTGAAGCAGATGATGAAAATGTCAGTAACAGTGACAATGATGAGTGTAGAATAACTCATGATCACAAAAATACATACAAAGAAAAGAAACCAAAAATAGGTAAACCAATTCATGATGAGTGTGCTCACATCTTACACAGGAAGTTAGGACATGCAAGCTTTCCTGTAGTACAAAAAATGACTGAACACGCAGAAGGTGTCAAAATAAAAAATTGTGAAAATTATTTGGAATGCTCAGTATGTAAGTCCACCAAACTAAAAACCAGTCCCAGACCAAAAAAATCTAACAGATCAACTAACAATATTTTTGATTTGGTACATATGGACTTAGTTGGTCCATTAAGTCCCTCAATTACCTATAGAAAACGTTACTTCCTAACAATAGTGGATGACTACAGCCGATATGGTTTTGTTTACACATTAAAGCACAAGGATGAAACATTTCAGAAATTTAAGGAATTCTACAAACGTATAGAAACACAACATAATATCAGAATAAAGCAAATTATGACAGATAGGGGATGTGAGTTCATGTCTAAAGAATTCTCCCAATGGTTAAAGGATAGAGGAATGTTACATTTCACGTCCAATCCTTTTTCTGCATTTCAAAATGGAGTTGCAGAGAGGAAAAATTCCACACTACAAACCATGATTAGGTGCACATTAGAGGATGCTGGTTTAGGCAAACAATTTTGGTCAGAGGCATTACATTATTCGAATTACACTCAAAATAGAACCTGGTCCAGTATTGTGAATAAGACACCATATGAGGTGATGTACAATAGAAAACCCAAATTATCACACATGCACATATTTGGAGTCACTGCAGACGTACACATACCTAAACAATTGAGGAGAAAGGGAGAAAACGTATCCAGGAGATTAAGATTCATGGGATACGAAACTGGAACCAAAGGGTACAGATTTATTGATAGTAATAACAAATTTATAGTATCCAGAACAGCTGTGTTCCATGAACAGGCCAATTGGTCAAAATTGCACCTTAATGAAATATTTCCTAATAAATGTAAAGATACGATATCTTGCAAGGAAGGAACAACAGAAAATCAAAATATTAACAAAAGTAAGAACAAAACCAAAACTTGGACTAATAGTCAGCATAAAATAAAGACAGACACATTAACAAAAAAGGAAGCTAAATATTTGCATGATAACCATAGCAAGCCTGAAAGAACTATTAGAAACAATAGAAACCAAATACCAAATAAATACAAAGATTACATAATGCATATGAATGGAGAACAAATAACACCTAATACATATGAAGAAGTATTGAAACTTCCACATGAAGAAAGAGAAAAATGGGAACTAGCTATGGAAAAAGAGATGGAAAGTTTACAAGGATTAAATGTATTCACACCTGCGATCGCACCTAAGGATAAAACAATTATAGGTACCAGGTGGATTTATAAAATTAAGAACTTAGAAGGAGGCAATACCTTATACAAGGCTAGACTAGTTGCACAAGGCTATGCACAAAAATATCCAGAAGACTATACTGATACATATTCACCCACAGTGAGAACAGAGAGTGTCAAAACAGCCCTTGTAGTAGCATCTGCACTCAATCTGGACGTATTCCAATATGACATACAGACCGCATACTTACATGCAAAATTAGATAAGGAAATATATGTAAGAGCACCACACAGTCAATACACTAATAAGAACGAAATTTGGTTATTAAATAAGAGTCTGTACGGATTAAAGCAATCCGGCAAAAGATGGTACGATTGCTTGGTAAAAGTACTTAAGACCATGGATTTCAACGCCACCACTGCTGATAACTGTTTCTTTGTAAAAAAGAGTAATGATCATATTGAATTTGTATTAATTTACGTGGACGATATTTTATACATTGGAAAGCATAAAGAGAGCAGGGAAATCTTTGTAAATAAGTTAAATGAACACTTCTCACTGAAATCTCTGGGTAAAGTGAATAAATACCTTGGTGTGCAAATTAACAAAACTAAAAGGGGATTCAAACTTACACAGAAAGATAAAATCATCGAACTCCTAAACAAATGTAACTTAAATAATGCTAAAACCTGTGACACCCCTATGCAAACTGATTTTCTTAGAAACACTGATGAATCTTCCCCTGAGTTTAAAGACAACACATTTTACAGATCAGTTATAGGTTCACTCCTTTATATATCTAATTGGACTAGGCCAGATATTGCATTACCTCTCAATCTATTGTCAAGATATGTTAGTAAACCAACCTTGTATCATTGGGAAGCTGTCAAAAGAATTCTAAGATATCTGAAGGGTACATTAGATTTTTGTTTAATGTTGGAACCCAATAATGACAGAGAACCAAAAATTACTTGTTATGCTGATGCAGATTGGGCTGGTGATACATCATGCAGAAAGAGTACTTCTGGTTATGTTTTTCTATTGAATGATTGTCCAGTTTACTGGTATACTGGTAAACAAGAACTAGTAGCCACTTCTACTACAGAAGCGGAATATGTTTGTTTGTCCAAAGCTGCAAATAACCTTGTATGGTTCAATGATCTGATCACTGATGTTTGGAAGAAACCCACCTTACCATTTATTATGCATGAAGACAATAAAGCGGCCATTGAAATATCCAGATCCGATGCAATTGGACAAAGGTCCAGGCATATTGATATAAAGTTTAAGCATGTGAGACAACTGTCTCAAGACGGATTCATTAAAGCAATACATTGCGATACTTCTGAACAATTAGCTGACATATTAACAAAACCCTTACCTTCTAAACAACACAAATATTTAACTTCTAAATTATATGTATTATATTGTCCTGAATCAGAATGTAATTGGTGTTGTGTAACGAACCGGCATTTAGAGGGGGATTTGTCAGATGTAAATGCCTTATTCTCCAATGTGTAAATAATGTATATATGGAACATCAGAGGTTAACTTATTCTTTGGACTTTAATGTATTCATAACTTACCACTCCCATTCCTAGCTCCACCCCTTGTATATATAAGGAGCCACCCTCACCATTCTCGTCGCTTCTACCTTGAATATTCAGTGAATATAGAATGCCTATCATAATTAAAAAGAAATATATTTAAAGCTCTAACTTCTATTATCTTTATTGAGTCTGATCCTGAAAATATTGCAACAGCTATATTATGTGTAGATTGAGGCAGCAGCGTCCCATGTAAATAAAAATGGTATAAGAAGATCAGTGGTGGGATTCAAATAATTTAACAACCGGTTCTCTGCCCTAATGACCAGCTGGGTGGATGTGGCCATGATGGGCGTGGCCAGGGGGTGTGAAAGACAGCACCCCGCCTCCTGCATCCCTCTGGGAGCAAAAAACAGGCCACGGGGGCGATGCGCTGCCCGTACCCCATTTTTGGCTTAGGAGGCCTCTCTGAAGCCTCCTGGGACCAAAAATGGGCCACGGCGGGAATGCACCACACCGTTTTTGACCTAGGCGGCCTCCCTGCACTTACCTGGGAGCCAAAATGGGGCACTTGGGACTCCTGGAAAGGGCGGGCCAACCAGCAATTTAACTACTGGTTCGCCCGAACCATCACGAACCGTCTGAATCCCACCAAGATTCAAAAACAAGAAACATGAATATAACAGTTGAAGGGGGGGGGCGAGAAATTGTAAGCGTTTTGACTGTAACTTACGAGCAATTATATTCCTGCAATTACAAGAACTACCACCAGAAAAAGCCCAAAGGGAAGACTATAATCAGCATTTTATTTTAAACATTTTCATAATGGTCTTATTCTATCATTGCTATTACAAAAACAAGGAAAGGTGGAGCAGAGGGCAAATATTTCTAAAACATGGAGTAGTTTGGAAAGTTTGCTATTCAAAACAAGTGAACGGGGAGTGGGAGGACTTTTATTTCTGGTCCGTGACCACGAAGGCAACACCAAAACGGGACTTTGCAGAATAGCCTGGAGGGAACAAAGCTACAATAGGTAATAATAAAAATAATCATAGCAAAGCTATTTCAGTCTGGGTCAAAAATGTCAACAAAGAAAGGTGAAATAGTTGGGGGAGAAAAGACCCCAGCTTTCCAGAAAGTTGAAGGTGGAAGGTGAGACACAAGGAATTTTTAAGGTGGAGCAGAGGCAGCTTGAATGGTGGAATGGAGGGATTGAGCTAGTTTTGTAGATGTGAAAGAGGAGAAAAAGCAAGAGCAATATAAAACAGAGCTAATTCGGTATAGTGCAGGGGTCTGGAGCCGCATGTGGCTCTTTCACCCCTCTGTTGCGGCTCCCTGTCACTCAAAATATGCGTCACAACCACCAATGTGCGATACCCATTGGCACGTGATTTATTGAGCTTTTCAACCCCTGGTAGGCCAACCATGGATAAATCCAAGAAAAGAAAAGTTTCAGAACATTTAATTCAACTACATACGCTAGTTTTGTGGACACTCAAGAAATAGTCAGGCACGGGAAGGGTTTTGTGGCTCCCGGTGTTTTCTTTTCTGCGAGAAACGGGTCCAAATGGCTTTTTGAGTGTTTAAGGTTGCAGACCCCTGGTGTAGTGGTTAAAGGACTAGGCTAGAAACCAGGAGATGATGAATTCTAGGTCCACCAGAGGGATGAAACCAGCTGGGTGACTTTGGGCCAATCATCAGGAGATGGTAAGTTCTAAAGCCGGATAGATGACATAGAGACAATCACCAGGAGATTGTGAGTTCTAGTTAGCAGTGGGTTTTACTTACCTTCGCTACCGGTTTGGAACTGTGAGCACACGTGCACACTTGCTTCGCTCGCACGCGGCACTTCTGCACATGCGCAGAAGCTTCTGCGCATGTTCAGAGTGTCCATGATGACGTCCGGGTGGGTGGATGGAGCCTCCCACTGCTACCGCTACCGATTTGCCCAAACTGGGGCAAACCGGTAGAAACCCACCACTGGTTCTAGTCCCACCTCAGGCATGAAAAGTGGCTGCGTGACTTTGGACCAAACACCAGGAGACTTGTGAGGTCTAGTACCACCTTAGACATGGAAGCCAGCTGGATGACTTTGGAGCAATCATCACAAGATGGTGAGCTGTAGTCCTGCCTTAGGCTCAAAGAAAGCTGAGTGACCTTGGGCCAATCCTTTTGTCAGATTCCGATGTTATCTCAAATAAATTTCATTCTCAACCACAAAGTCTTTGATGAAATCTCTTATTTATTGAAGAATAATGATCTAGTCCTGAACCCATTTGCAGCCGAAACTGATCCTCTGATCCCAAATCCCTCCCTTCTGTTCCTTAAATCTCAGTGTCTCATTGGCCATCTTCCAAGTCCATCTTTCATCTCAACTACTTCAAGTCACAGGAATTCCCCCCTCCCCCCATCACCTAGGTGACGTTATCTGCCGGGGGAAAGAACTGGGTGAAAAGTCAAGCTACTACTTCTAACAGGCTCTTTCCCACTCATTCTTTTTATCCCACTCATTCATGTCAGCGCTGGGGAAATCATAGTCTGGAGCGCTGACACCTTTTCTCTTAGCCTTAGGAAGGAGGCAATGGCAAACCATTTGTGCCAACTTGCCAAGGGAGCTGCAGGGATTTAGCCAAGTAAGGCATTAGGAGTCAAGACTGACCCAAAATCACAAAACAAGAATCAAACACAAGCAGTGGGGGGTTCGCAAGGGTTCGGGAGAACCTCTAGCTACGATTCTGTACAGTTTGGAGAAACCCCCAAATCCCACTCCTGGCTGGCCCTGCCCACCCCGCCACTCCCAGGAGCCCGTTTCGGATGCAGGTAAGTGCAGGACACATGCGGAGGCTCAGGGAGGGTGAAAAACGGGCCTACCGGAAGTTCTGGAAGGCCGGAAATGGGCCCATTTCTTGCCTCCAGAGAGCCTCGGGAGGCTGTTTTCACCCTCCTGGAGGCTTGAGGAAAGCCTCTGGAGCCCAGGGAGGGCAAAAACACCCCCCTCGCTGTGGTGCAGGAGGCCAACTAGGCCACGCCCACTATGGCCACTACCCAGCAACCGGGCAGAGAACCCCTTGCTTAAATTTTTGAGGCCCATCCCTGAACATAAGCAATGTTCTCCTGAGCTAAGGACCAGGGATTCTGTTGATCTGTAGAGATAAAGTTCATGATTGACTCGTGTACAATTCAAGATATGGATAAAACAACCCCACCCCTGATGTCTAATGAGCATCTGCAAAATAATGGCTAAACTAAAGACCAAACAGCGGGAAATCAAAATCTCAATAGAACGTCCGCTTACAGAATTGATTGGATCCTTATTGTGTTGTTATAGAATGTGTAAAATATTCACATTGTTGGAGAGGCAGCGAGAATTGTAATGTCTTTTGGCAATGCCGTGAAAGTTACAATGCTCGGGATAGAATTGATTACATGTATTAGTTTGATTAGTTTAATATTTACACATTAGACAACATAAATAGATTCTCTTTGTCCTTCGTATGGCTAGGAAACTTAAACATCGGAAAGATAAATTTATAGCCCCAATAACTCTTCTATTGAAAACCTGATGTTCTTTGTGATTTATGAACAAGATGCTTATACACATAGATTATATATGGGCAATTACAATGAAATATGCTCACCCTTTACTGACATTGTCATGTAAAGGTTCATGTATGTATTTATATATCTATGAAAAAAACCGGCCCCTTTTGTAATTTGGTAGCTATTGTCCATTTCTGCTTTATTTACTAAATAAAGCAAATAAATACGTTGAATACCGAAGCCACTGTGTTGTGGCTCCGTTGCCTGAGCCTGGGCTATCGACAGATACAGACTCCGAGAGTGAAGGAGAGGAGTTGGCAAGGCCTCCCTCTCCAGGACCCTCCTCCCTGGCAATGCCTCCGGAGGACACCGAAGGCCAAGAGATAGGCCCAGAGCCAAGCACATCCCCACAGCCACAGGTGGAAAGCGACGAAGGAGATAAGTGCTGGCTGGATCCTCAACAGTGGTGCAGGGGAAGGCGTGCCAGAGATTAGCTGAGTCATTGGACCACACCCCACAGGGTATAAATGTGGGTGTGGTGGCCGGTTCAATTTGTGACGAGCAAAAACTAGAAATAATCCATGATCTCTGCGTTACTGGACTTCTGCCTGCCTCGTCGGACTGCATTTGGACTAATCCTTGTATTGCTGAAACTTTGCCTGCTTTATCGGAATGCTTGCAGTCTAATTTTTGTTTTGTGTGAGTAAAGTCTGAATTGGCAGCTAGCCACTGGGTTGCTGCCAGCTTTATCTTCAAATACTTTGTCGTGTGGCTTATTAACTCCGGGCCGTCTGTGGGGGTGCGTGTGTGGGACGGGGACAGAACACACTGTTTTGGTCTCACAAGAGTTGTAGAAGTTTCGTTACAGATTCAGTACATTTGTACAAGGCTTTGGGACAATAGTTTAGAGCAGGGTTAGGGTGTCAAACTCGATTTCATTGAGGGCCACATCAGGGTTGTGTTTGACCTTGGAGGGCTGGGGTGGGTGGTGGTAAGGCTGGGCAGGACCAGCATAACATCACTCGTGTTGGTGGGCCGCTTGTAGTGGCCCAAGCACTCGGCCAGTGAAAATGGGCTCCCGAGCTCCATTTTCAGCTGCGACAGCCTCCTGCAATCCTCTGCCAGTGAAAATGGAGTTTGGGAGGGCCATGTTCTGACCTAGACTTCCCAAAAGCACAAAGTAGACTCCTTGTCTCGACAAAACCCCTTTTTATTAAGCTAATGTGAATGCCTCTCATTCACATCCAGCAAAGTCCCGGCAAACAGTCTTTCCAGGGTGAATTTACAACCACAGACCTTATCAGGATTGGAGAGCTACCAGGCCGATATCTTCCAAACGCAATGCTGTACAAGAAAATACTTGGCAAGGAGTCTCTGAGAGTCACAGTTCTTCACACTAATGAAATGAACTTATTGTCTCCTGCAAACTCCACTCCCCTTTCGCTCCTCTTTATTCCCTATGGGAGGGGCCATTCACCGTCCACCTGTGCCTTTACTCCCTTGTTCCTTAACTGTTCCCTTCTCCTGGCAGCTCTGTGCATGCACACATCGGGAACAGGCTCCAGCTGTTCTTCAGCCCCACTTATCTCCGACTCCGAAGGTTGCTGATAATGGTCAGACAGCCCCGGTGGTGGGATTCTGCCAGTTCTAGGCGGTTCGGCCGAACCATTTATTAAATTGCTGGCTCGCCCGCCCCTTGCCCGCCCCACCTCCCACCCGCACGGCGCCAGCCTTCCCTAGCCCATCCAGTTGCTGGGGGAGACACGCGACTTTTCTCCGGCTCAGAACACTGGCTGACCAGGCTGCAGCTGAAGCTCTGCATCGTAATGGGCTCCAGGAGAAGGAGAGGCACATCTGCCCCATTGCGAAGCTCAGTAAGAGCAACCAGAGCTGGCTGCAGGCGCAGTGGGGCAGGCGCATGCGCAGTGGGGCGCAGGCTTAAGGTGCCGCCTCCAAGCCGAGGGGCGACCTGATGGTGCGGTAGGTGCGCTGCCACCGCCACCCGAACAGGAGAGGAGAAAGAGATGGAGAGAAAGAGAGATGAAGGAGAGAAAGAGAGATGGAGAGAAAGAGAGGAAGGAGAGGAAGGGGGGAGAAAGAGAGGGGGGAAAAAGAGAGATGAAGGAGAGAAGGAGGGAGTAGAAAGAGGGATGGAAAGAAAAAGAGATGAAGAAGAGAAAGAGGGGGGAGAAAGAGAGGGGGGAGAAAGTGAGATGGAGAGAAAGATGAAGGAGAGAAAGAGGAGGGAGAAAGAGAGGGGGGAGAAAGAGAAAGAGATGAAGGAGAGAAATAGAGGGGGAGAAAGAGGGATGAAGAGAAAGAGATGAAGCAGAGAAAGAGGAGGGAGAAAGAGAGGGGGGAGAAAGAGAGATGGAGAGAAAGATGAAGCAGAGAAAGAGGAGGGAGAAAGAGAGGGGGGAGAAAGTGAGATGGAGAGAAAGATGAAGGAGAGAAAGAGGAGGGAGAAAGAGAGGGGGGAGAAAGAGAAAGAGATGAAGGAGAGAAATAGAGGGGGAGAAAGAGGGATGAAGAGAAAGAGAGATGAAGCAGAGAAAGAGGAGGGAGAAAGAGAGGGGGGAGAAAGAGAGATGGAGAGAAAGATGAAGGAGAGAAAGAGATGAGGACAAAGAGAGGGGGGAGAAAGAGAGGTGGAGAGAAAGAGAGATGAAGGAGAGAAAGATGAAGGAGAGAAAGATGAGGAGAAAGAGGGGGGAGAAAGAGATGGTGAGAAAGAGATGAAGGAGAAAAAGAGAGCGGGGGAGAAAGAGGGATGGAGAGAAAGAGAGATGAAGGAGAGAAAGCGGGGGGGGGGGAGAAAGAAAGAGATGGGAGAGATGAAAGAGACACACAGAGATACCTGTTTAAAAGAAAATACTGGGAGCCACAAAACCTGGGCGGGAGTAAGTGATATGGAGTTGGCAATGCCCACCCAGGTTTAAGGTTGTGTTTAAGTGTTTACATGTGTTTAAGGTTGAGTGTTTAAAGTTGCAGACCCCTGACCTACCCCATCCGATCGCTTCACCCTGCAGCCAGCCCTGTAGGCCTGCGCCCGCCTCCCACCTGAGCAGCAGCGGCCTACCTACCCCAGTTGTATCACCTTGCCCTGCAGCCGGCCCGAACGCCCGCCTCGGACTGCTCCAGCAGGTTATTTTTATTTAATTAATTTAATTAAGAATGCTTCAATGGGCATAAATGATGACCGGTCAAAAGTGCGAGGACCTGTCAGAAATCACTTTTTTCAGCCCTCTGGTTAGTCCCTATGTGCATATGGACTACTCAGAGGTCTGAAAAAGTTATTTTTGACCATCCTCGCACTTTTGACCGATCCTCGCACTTACGACTGTCCTCACATTTTACATTTTACGCCCTATCTTTTCACCGTGGTGAAGAGAAGTAGCTGTGAAATGAGTGAAACGGTTGTTAAGAATGCTGCAACGGGCATAAATGTGAGGACGGTCATAAGTGCGAGGACCAGTCAAAAGTGCAAGGACTTGTCAGAAATCACTTTTTTCAGCCCTCTGGTTAGTCCCTATGTGCATATAGACTACTCAGAGGGCTGAAAAAGTTATTTTTGACAGGTCCTCACCCTTTTGACCAATCCTTGCCCTTACGACTGTCCTCACATTTTACATTTTGCGCCCTATCTTCTCACCGTGGTGAAGAGAACGCCCGCCTTGGACTGCCTCGGACTGCTCCAGCAGGTTATTTTTATTTAATTAATTTAATTAATAATGCTTCAATGGGCATAAATGATGACCGGTCAAAAGTGCGAGGACCTGTCAGAAATCACTTTTTTCAGCCCTCTGGTTAGTCCCTATGTGCATATGGACTACTCAGAGGGCTGAAAAAGTTATTTTTGACCATCCTCGCACTTTTGACCGGTCCTCGCACTTACGACTGTCCTCACATTTTACATTTTACGCCCTATCTTTTCACCATGGTGAAGAGAAGTAGCTGTGAAATGACTGACACGATTTTTTAGAATGCGGCAACGGGCAGAAATGTGAGGATGGTCATAAGTGCGAGGCCCGGTCAAAAGTGCAAGGACTTGTCAGAAATCACTTTTTTCAGCCCTCTGGGTAGTCCCTATGTGCATATAGACTACTCAGAGGGCTGAAAAAGTTATTTTTGACAGGTCCTCACCCTTTTGACCAATCCTTGCCCTTACGACTGTCCTCACATTTTATGTTTTGCGCCCTATCTTCTCACCGTGGTGAAGAGAACTAGTTGTGAAATGACTGACACGGTTGTTTAGAATGCGGCAACGGGCAGAAATGTGAGGTCGGTCATAAGTGCGAGGACCAGTCAAAAGCGCGAGGACCTGTCAGAAATGACTTTTTTTCAGCCATCTGAGTAGTCCCTATGCACATAGCCACACCCACCCTGTCACATGACCAGCTAGCCATGCCCACCCGGTCACATGACCACCAAGCCACACCCCCCAACTAAGCCACATCCACAGAACCGGTTGTTAAAAAAATTGAATCCCACCACCGGACGGCCCTGACCCCATCTCTGCCTCCGACGCAGAGCCTTCCTCAGACTCCAGGACTGGCCCATGTTCCTCCCCAACCTCCTCACTGTCCGAGGCTGCCGCCAGTTCCACTGGCTGCTGGCGGGCCACAACAGGCTCTATACGGCCCTCCTGAGCTCTTGTTTTCCTGGCAGAGGCACTGCAGACCAGCCCTTCACTGTTTCCAGAGTGGCCCCACCAGCCAGATCTAAACACCTCATGGGCCAGATCCAACCCCCAAGTCTTGAGTTTGACACCCCTGGCTTAGAGGTATCTTAGAGCTCAATATGTCAATATCTTTCAAAGAACTAATGTATGGTGTCAACTCTACTACTTCCCGTTGAAGGCTGAGCTTGGAGGACATGGGTAGATTCATCTTAGGGAGAGACAAGCTAGGGTTCTCCAGCTCCTTGGAATCACAACTTCCATCAAGCCAACCATCTTGGCCAAGGGTGAGGATTGATAGAAAATCAAGAGGATTGCAGGTTGTCTACTCCGTCTCCTAAAGATAGCCTTGACTTAAAACTATAACCGGAAACCAGAATTCCCATTGCTAGGCACTCCCCTTGAAAAGCACCCAGAGGCTCCAACTGGTCCAGAATGCGGCCGCGCGGGTGGTTATGGGCGCAACTCGTTGTGCCCACTTGAAACCCCTCCTGCGCGAGCTGCACTGTCTCCCAGTGGTCTTCCGGGTGCGATTCAAGGTGTTGGTTACCACCTTTAAAGCGCTCCATGGCATAGGACCCGGGTAATTTCAAGACCGACTTCTGCCACCAATAGCCTCCCACCGGCCAGTCCGCTCCCACAGAGAGGGTCTCCTCAGGGTGCCATCGGTCAAATTATGTCGGCTGGTGACACCCAGGGGGAGGGCCTTCTCTGTGTTTGAGCCCCTGCCCTATGGAATGAACTGCCCCCAGAAATTCGTAAGATCTCCGATCTCCGTGTATTTCGCTGTGCCCTTAAAAAACCTTGTTGTTCCGCCAGGCCGGGCTATCAATGTAAAGATTTTAATTGGTTTTAAATATGGGATTTTAAATTTGGGGGTTTTATAATTGAGCCAATTATTTAATAATTTTAATTATTTTTTAAATTTTGTCTGTCTTTGTGCTTTTAATCAGGCTGTACACCGCCCTGAGTCCTTCGGAAGAAGGACGGTATAGAAATAAAATTAATAAATAAATAAATAGCCAAAGAGGTTGTTCAGTGAGTCATCGCCCAATTTGATGAGCCTTTTTGCCACGGTTGTTAAGCAAGTTACTTCAGTTGTTTTATTTTTTATTTTTATTTTTAATTTGATTTATATGCCGCCCTTCTCCGGAGACTCAGGGTGGCTTACAATGTGCTCAGCAATAGCCTTCATCCTTTTTGTATATTTATACAAAGTCAGCGTATTGCCCCCACAAACTGGGTCCTCAATTTACCTACCTTAGAAAGGATGGAAGGCTGAGTCAACCTTGAGCCTTGGCGAGATTCGAACCTGCAGTAATTGCAGGCAGCTGGTCTTAATAACCAGCTTAATAACAGGGTGCCTTAGACCACTGTACTACCAAGGCTCTTGTTAACTTGTTAAGCAAGTTACTTCAGTTGTTAAGTGAATCGTGCGGCTGTTAAGCAAATCTGGCTCCCTTCATCGACTTTGCTGGTTGGAAGCTGGTTGGGTTAGGGTTGACCCCAGATCTGACCTCAGGACACTGTTTAAATGTCATAAACAGAGGTCGTATTCAGCCAGTTCTGACTAGTTCAGGAGAACCGGTAGCGGAAATTTTGAGTAGTTCGGAGAACCGGTAGTAAAAATTCTGACTGGCCCCGCCCCCATCTATTCTCTGCCTCCCGAATCCCAGCTGATTGGGAGGAAGTGGGGATTTTGCAGTAACCTTCCCCTGGAGTGGGGTGGGAATGGAGATTTTACAGTATCCTTCCCCTGCCACGCCCACCAAGCCACACCCATCAAGCCACACCCACAGAACCGATAGTAAAAAAATTCAAAACCTACCACTGGTCATAAATACATATGGTTTGCTAAGCCCCTTGTTTTATTGGATTAGGGATTTTCCGTCTTCATTGTGAGTTGTATTATGTTGGGGTTGGGGGTGCACTGGGGGAGCTCAACCAATCTTGGTAGTACAGTGGTTTAATGCACCCTGTAATTAACACAGCTGCCTGCAATTTCTGCAGGTTCGAATCTTACCAGGTTCAAGGTTGACTCAGCCTTCCATTCTTTCTAAGGTAGGTGAAATGAGGACCCAGTTTGTGGGGGCAATAAGCTGACTTTGTATAAATATACAAAAGGATGAAGGCTATTGCTTAACGCATTGTAAGCCGCCCTGAGTCTCCGGAGAAGGGCGGCATATAAATCAAATCAAATCAAAATAAATAAAATCTCATTGTACATATGTTGTGCCCTGACAATAAAGATTTGATTTGAATTGAAATGGATTTGAATTTGAATTTGGGGGGGGGGGAATCACCTGATCTTTGATCATGTGACCATGCTGATGCTGTGGTGGTTGTAAGTGTGAGGATTGGTTGTAAGTCTTAGTAAGACCACACCTAGAATCCTGCATCCAGTTTTGGTCACCACATTATAAAAATGATGTTGAGACTTTAGAAAAAGTGCAGAGAAGAGCAACCAAGATGATGAGGGGACTAGAGGCTAAAATATACAAAGAACTGTTGCAGGAACTGGGCATGGCTAGACTAGTGAAGAGAAGGACCAGGGAAGACATGATAGCAGTCTTCCAATATTTGAGGGGCTGCCCCAGAGAGGAGGGGGTCAAGCTATTCTCCAAAGCACCTGAAGGCCAGACAAGAAATAACGGATGGAAACTGAACAAGGAGAGATTTAACCTGGAAATATCTTAGAACATTTAAACAATCTTCAAGGAAGAACCAGAAAGTATATATTCACATAAGTGTTTGAAATATGTGCTACATGTCAGAAAAGTCAGACATATAAGCAAGTTTCAAGCTTTTTCTTGTTTCATAATTGCCACAACACAAGGAAAAAAAATGACTGGTACGAATCCCAGAACGAACTTACCTAAACATGGAAAAGGCCAATCTGAATTAGTCTCCTCCTCACACTCCATTTTGAGTCGTGGCCTCCCTGCCCAGAAGGCTGCTATCTTCTGACTTGGTTTGTATCAGGTGTGAAGCCAGAGTTTGCTTAACCATGATCTATTGAGTAATTTACACAATGTTCTGCACTCAAATTTCTGCTCCCCAGCCTCAAGCGGTGGAAGTTCACACAAGACAAACCTCACAGGTCACAAGATGGCTTGGGTTCCAATCCAGTTAACCAAGTCAAGTAAATACTAAAAACACTCATTCCCATCACCTGCTAAGCTTGTTGAGTACCATATATTTTGGAGTATAAGACACACCTTAGTTTTTGGCTGTTCCCAGAGGTGAATTTTAGCAACAGGTTCCTTGGTTGTGAGCTCTGTGCCTTGCTTTTTTTATTTGCTTTTTTTCCTGCCTCTGAAAGCCTCTGAAACAGAGGTTCAGAAAAAAAAAATCCCCTAAAGCTCTATTTGGGAGCTTCTTTTCTGAAGCTCTGTTTGGGGGCTTCTTTTCTAAAGCTTCGTTTCTGATGCTTTTTTCAGCCTATGAAACCTCAGTTTGCAAAGCTGGGCAGGGCTACAGTATAAGATGCACCCAGATTTTCACCCTCTTTTTTGGGGTGTGTCTTACACTCCGAAAAATACGGTATTTAGCTCTGTTGGGTGTTTTGTTGATTACCATGTTGTTCAAACCTAGCCTATTGGGTTGATTTATGGTTTGCTGTAGGATAAAGATCTCTATTTGGATTGGAAAAATCTGATGAAACCCAAGATGAGCAAAAAAACTGTTCTTTTTTACTTTGCTGTCTTGTAATAATTGTCTAAAGTTGTATAGATCGATCTGAAAGCTGTATGGAGTGCTATCAGTATGTTGTGTTGACCAAGCTGTTGAGGGCAGAGATAGCAATAGCACTTAGACTTATATACCACTTCACAGTGCTTTACAGCCCTCTTTAAGTGTTTTACAGAGTCAGCCTCTTGCCCCCAACAATCTGGGTCCTCATTTTACCCACCTTGGAAGGATGGGAGGAGGCTGAGTCAACCTTGAGCTGGTCAGGATCGAACTGCTGAACTGCAGGCAGCCATAGCAGCCTGCAGTACTGCATTCTAACCACTGCGCCACCGTGTTTCTTATTTGATATTTGCATTTGAGCAGTTCTGATTAATGCACAGATGTATACCTCTATATGGCCACCACTTTTGACCTGGGCCACCAAGCATATGACCATCAACATATAAACTGGGGCTGCCAATCTTAAATGTGTGTGAAATGCCTCTTCTAATAACACATAAACCTTTTACTAAAGTTACTTATTCAATCAAAACCTAGACATTTAAAAAAAAAATAAACCAAGGAAAATGTTTATTGTGAACATTCCCAGCTGATTGATTGAAACGCGACTGTTAATTGCAGGATCAGGTAAGTGAATGAAATTATGTTGAGTTAATGGTGAAAGGAAGTCTCCTTCCGAGCTCAAAGTTAAGACGTTGGATGGTGAATGTAAAGACTGACGGAGCTGCAGAATAGAGAATGTAGAGAAGGCAAGGATTTTGTCTGGTTACTTCATCGATTTCTAGTGTGCTCGCTCTTTTTACTTTGTTTTAACAGTGCAATGACTTATCTCTAGAAGTTGTGGGTACTCCATCACTGGACGTTTTCAAAAAAAAGAGAGAGAGAGAGAGAGAGAGAGAGAGAGAGAGAGAGAGAGAGAGAGAGAGAGAGACTGGGCAGCCATTTGTCCCGAAACATATAGGATTTTCTGCTTGAGAAGCGTGTCTGATTCTATGCTCTAATATTTACAAGAGCGAAATGTAATGAGTCCTTGGATCATTTCTAATCTCATCATCTCCTCCTTCGTGAAAGTGAAGATCTGTGGATTTGCCCAGAAGATGTCCCATCACCAAATGAACTTAAGAGAAGACGCTCAGATAGGAGTCATTCCTTACACACAGCAAGGAACCACTGAATGGAAGGAAATTGGATGGTCTTTTAGTTACTACGAAGGGGACGCAGTGGCTCAGTGGCTAAGACGCTGAAATTGTCAATCAGAAAGGTTGGCAGTTCAGCGGTTCGAATCCCTAGTGCCGCGTAACGGGGTGAGCTCCCGTTACTTGTTCCAGCTTCTGCCAACCTAGCAGTTCAAAAGCATGTAAAAAATGCAAGTAGAAAAATAGGGACCATCTTTGGTGGGAAGGCAACAGCGTTCTGTGCGCCTTTGGCGTTGAGTCATGCCAGCCACATGACCACGGAGACATCATCGGATGGCGCTGGCTCTTCGGCTTTGAAACAGAGATGAGCACCGCCTCCTAGAGTTGGGAACGACTAGCACATATGTGCGAGGGGAACCTTTTTATCTTTTACCTTAGTTACTACTTACCTTTCCCAGTGGTGGCTTCCCACCATAGTCTCCTCACTCACCTCTCCCTTTGCATCCAAGCTCAACGTTTTATTGAGCTCTATACACAATCCTCCTCCCCATCCATTTAGGAACGAGATGGCACAACCAGATGACTAGACAACGTGGTACATATCCTTTTTCTTTTTAATGTAAAGTCAGAGACAACCTCACGTCTTGACCTCCAAACAAACCAAGGGCAAAAAAAGGCCTCTTTTTTAGGTTTCTCCCAACCTCCAACATCAAAGTGCGCGTCTCCAGGTCCACTGAAAAGGAAAACAAATAAAACAAAAAAACCGAGAGAACAAAACGAATGCAATTTGAGGAAAAATTCTTCCCCCCCCTTTCTTCTTAAAAGACAGCATTATTTGAAACTTTTACTTTACTTTTCTTTCTTCTTCTTCTTCTTTTTTTTTTTTTTTTGCAGTCCTTGCCATGTTTTTAATCTGGAGCTGTAAAGAGTTGTGCGAGGGGAGTGGGTGGGAAGAGATTGGGAAAGCTAGGGTGTTAGCTTTTAACCATCATTATTTCACCTCCCCTCCCCACCCCTTAAAGAATTTTGAATGTGGAAACATATGCTGCAGAATTTTTTTTTCTTTTTTTTTCCTTTTCTTTTTTTATAAATGTCTTCACAATGTAAATAATTCAAAGGAAAATAAGAAAGATGGAGCGAGGGAGGAGGGGAGAGAGGGAAAGAGAGAAAAAGAAAAAAGAAATCAGGAAAAAGAAAAAATAAGAGGGAGGAGTTAAATATACACAGTTACCAATAAAACTTTATCCTCCAGTCTAATACACAGTTAACTCCATTTACAGCATGCAGTAATGTGTGTAAGAAGGACCCAGCTGAGAAATAGTGTGCTAGAATGCTAACAAAAAAATATTTTATGTTTCATATGTGTGTGTGTGTATGTATATGTGTGTGTGTGTATAAGACAGTATGTGCATGTGTGTGTGTGTGTGTGTACACACTACACACATACATATAAGCACAGCCTAAAAAGAATAAGCATATCAATCAAACTCAACGTACGATGAGCATCAACCTTTGAATTTCCAAACATTATGAAAACACTGGACAACCTTTTTTCTTTCAACATCCAGAATAAGGAATGAGTTATTCAGTACTGCTGGTGGAGCCCGTTGTTTCCATCTCACAATTTTGCCTACAAAAAGTGTCCATTCTCATCCCAACTGATCGCGCAAACCATCATTGACCCCGACGCTCCACAGTCTGTAAACCTAGTTTAAAAGCCCAGTATTCGACTTATTTCATTCATTCGTTTGTTCGTTCGTTCCTTTTCTTTTCTCTTTCTTTCTTTTTGTTGGGGTTTTGTGTGTCTGTGTGTGTGTACTTTTTTTTTTTTTATGAACTAACAGTTCTAGGCTCATATCAGAAAATATAATTAATAAAATTAATAATGACTCAGAATCCCGTAATATCCATGTAAGTACATCCACGTAGTACAGTGAATTAATGTCTTAAATCGTTTGCGTGACGGTGGTTTGTTTTCTTGCAGCTGTGTGTGTGATCTTCTTGTAAAAGTGGTTGGGGTGGGTTGTTTCTCGGTTAGAACTGGCAATTGTACGGAGGAGGGCGGAGTCCATGAAGTGGCGAAAATGGGTGGAAGAAAGGCATGGGAAGTGAGTTGACCTGGGAATCTTTCCAGATCAAGAAAGCCATGGGAAGTGAGGTGTCAGTCAGCTGACCTGGGAATCCTCCAGATCAGTGAACCTGGGAAGAGCAACAAAACATATGAGTCTAAACGGACAGAATGATTACTCATTAGCCAAATGCGCTGATTGGTCGCCAACAGCTGCATCCTTGTCCATGACAGGAAAAAAAAAGAAAAAAGGAATAAAAACAGAAAGAAAACAGAATGTTCCATTGTGTTGGAACTCCAGTAGATCATGGTGGATTCTTCTTGGGATTTTTTTTTTTTCCAGACTTGTTTTCTTTCTCTCCGAGATTTTGCGATAATATAATTCTTGACTATTAGGATTATTTTCTGACTTTGTAAAAGTATTCTTCCTTTTTTTCCCCCACCCTCCCTTCCTCTCAGAATCGCCATCTTCAAAAGGGTCAAAACTTCAGCAGGAGGTGTAAAAGAAGCAATGGAAGCAGCCAAATACAGCCAGCTCTTCTTGAGCCACCACTGTTCCCATCATGCACTGCTCCAGGGCCTGAAAGAAGACAGATTGAATAGGGTCAGTTCGTGGAACCGTAAAGCAGCCAGGGATGCGGCGGTAATAGGACATACACAGTTACCAAATTAACAAAAACAACTGCGACCAGGACTGAATTCAGTCTTTTGTATAACTTTTGACCAGCAAATCGTCAAAGGGACTTTCTGACCTAATGCAAAATTAAAATTGGCTTGCTAGTTTCACGTTTCCATCTAAATTTCCATTGCACACATAATATAATGCAATTAAGAAGTATATAGTCTTATCAAACAATTATTTTAAGACCAATGTGAATGCCTTGTTCTTTAAATATCTGCTTTGAAAGGCAGCATCAGATAGCAATAGCAGTTGAAAGAAAGAAAGAAAGAAAGAAAGGAAGGAAGGAAGGAAGGAAGGAAGGAAGGAAGGAAGGAAAGAAAGAAAGAAAGAAAGAAAGAAAGAAAGAAAGAAAGAAAGAAAGAGAGGGAGACTAGTACGTCATCTTCCTTCCTTCTTTTGTCAGTAAAATATAAATTCAACACAAAAATTAGTTTGTCACGAAAGCGACTGCCTGCGAAGGCTCCTGGGTTGGGGCTGAAAGGTGAAAGCAGAAGCAGTATGCTTCATCCCATAATTGGGCAGACCAGGTTGCCCTGATAGACCGGTCCCACCGGAAAAAAACACTTCACCGTCTTTTGCTATCCTCAAACAAGAGTTGGTACATCTTACCAGTATGCAACATTGTGCAACTAAGTCTTTGTAGACCCTGAATTTATGAACTAATTAGATGGGTTTTTTGGACAGGCATGTAATTCCCTTGAGCATAAGCACTGTTGAGATAGAGAAAGCAATTTCTATCCATTCATCCATCCCAAAATCTTTATAAAACTAAGAAGAATGCCACAGAAACCAACATAGCACTCCGAGTAGTGGTGAAATTCAATTTTTTTCACTACCGTTTTGGTGGGCGTGGCTTGGTGGGCGTGGTGTGGCTTGGTGGGCATGGCAGGGGAAGGATACTGCAAAATCCCCATTCCCTTCCCACTCTTGGGGGAAGGATATTGCAAAATCTCCATTCCCTCCCCACTCTTGGGCCAGCCAAAGGTGGTATTTGCCAGTTCTCCGAACTACTCAAAATTTCCACTACCGGTTCTCCCGAACCTGTCAGAACCTGCTGGATTTCACCCCTGACTCAGAGGCATACATGTATGAGATCGTTCACCCTATAAACATAATAAGAAAATAAAAGAATAAAATAAAATAGAAAATGGTGAGATAATATAAAAAGCCAGTGAGCTTCAAGTGTTCCTCTACCAGGCCAAGAATAGATACTGGAACTCTTTGCTGTTTCCTCCATCCCAATCAGTTGGGACTTTAGGAAAGTTTTTTTAAAAAAAAAATGAAACAAAGACGCAGACACAAAATTAAAAGAAATTGGCTAATACTCTCATTTGGAATGGATTCTTTTCAAAAATGCATTGTTTCCATATGCCACTACAAGGAAGGAGCTTTTAGATGTCAAATCGATTTTAGACTTTTCTTTCTGCGTAGAAGAGATAATAGCAGAGCTAAAAATGGACACATTCACTGGAGTACTATATTTGGAAGCAGTTCTTAGTTAGAACGTCTGGACACGAGAAGAATGTCGCCTGATCAAGCTAATGTGCTCAGAATTCCTAAACAATGCTTGCCAGAAAGCACATTTAGAATTTTGATTGATTGATGGACGGATGGATGGATGGATAGATGATGTGCCATCAAATCATTTTCAACTCCTAGCACCCACAGAGATTTTCTTCATGGCGGTCCACCTATCAAGCTTCCCAAGGGTCCAGAATTAAAATATTGGGACCCTTGATATAATGGTTACCACAATAAGACTAGACTAAGAATGTGTGCATTGGGTTTATTAGTATCCATTGATCCTAATTTAGAAAACTTAGTGTATCCAATGGAACACCTGTTTCTCAGAGTAGACACCATGCAACTTTGGAAGCCAACATACATCATGATAAGCCCATACAATACATGATACCAAAGCAGGAGAAGATGACTTTTTCTGGAATCACCAATGAATGCATGAACTTTTGCAATAAGGGACTGTGGTTGGGTTTAAACTTCTGAAGAATAAATGACAGATTGCAGCTATCAGATTCTCCTTGCAACTTATTTTTTTTTTCCCCTAGACGCAAATAAACCCCACAAACCCAGTCTGTTTACATGCACACGTAACACAGAGACACAAAACACCCACAACTGATAACGTCGACTGATTTAACAGAGATTGCAGCTTCAACAGCAATGCTGAAAGCTTAGAATTATCTTGACAGCTAAGCTGAATCCTTTGAAATGTTGCAACAAGCGCTGGATGTACCTTTAGCCCAACAGCTTCGGTGAGGAAGACAATAAGGAACTCGTTCCAAACTTGCCATCGATGGAAGCCGAGAGAACAAAGAAATCTAAGTGACCTTTCCTGGCCTTTTGTGATGGCTTCCATCCAATATTAATTCCTTTGTGCTCATTAAGTGGGTAGTAATGAAGCCCTACAGTCATCCCAGAGGAGAAACTCTATTATGCCTTGATTATCTACCTGGAGAACGGGAGAACAAGCAAACAAATGAAGTGAGAAGACACGTGCTGGAAATCCCTGCTGAGACGTCCACCAAGATGCCAAGTTTAGGACACACAGAGGACTATTACTAGTGGCTGTGTCACATGGTAACTTTCCTTTTCCTTGGAGGCCTGAGCTAAAAATAGCGATAGCGATAGCACTTAGACTTATATACCGCTTCACAGTGCTTTACAGCTCTAAGCAGTTTACAGAGAGAGCCTCTACAGAGAGCCTCTACAGAGTCAGCCTCTTGCCCCCAACAATCTGGGTCCTCATTTTATCCACCTCGGAAGGATGGAAGGCTGAGTCAAGCTTGAGCCAGTCAGGATCGAACTCCTGGCTGTTGGCAGAATTAGCCTGCAATACTGCATTCTAACCACTGAGCCATCACAGTCAGTCCTTCTCCTTCCTTCCTCCCTCCCTCCCTCCCTCCCTTCTCAATAGCACTTACCCCGCTTCACAGTGCTTTACAGCCCTCGCTAAGCCGTTTACAGAGTCAGCCCATTGCCCCCAACAATCTGGGTCCTCATTTTACCCACCTTGGTAGGACGGAAGGCTGAGTCAATCTTGAGCCAGTCAGGATCGAACTCCTGGCAGTTGGCAGAATTAGTCTGCAATACTGCATTCTAACCACTGAGCCATCACAGCTCACTCCTTCCTTCCTTCCTTCCTTCCTTCCTTCCTTCCTTCCTTCCTTCCTTCCTTCCTTCCTTCCTTCCTCCCTCCCTCCCTCCCTCCCTTCCTCCATCCTTTCTCAATAGCACTTAGACTTATACACCGCTTCACAGTGCTTTACAGTCCTCTCTAAGCAGTTTACGGAGTCAGCCTATTGCCCCCAACAATCTGGGTCCTCATTTTACCAACCTCGGAAGGATGGAAGGCCGAGTCAACCTTGAACCGATCAAGATCAAACTCTTGGCAGTAGGCAGAGTTAGCCTGCAATGCTGCATTCTAATCACTGCGCTGGTATCTCCCTTCCAGTAAGTTAAACCCACTATAGTAGTTTACGTCCTGTACTCTGAAACAACAGAAGGTCCTGTTGAGTTCCTGCATGAAAACCGTTCAAACATTTCAAGACAGGGCTCATCCTATTGCTGCCTGCTGATCTTTCTCTTTCTAAAGGACGAGCATTCCCATTTTCAGGGAGTCCTCGAGTTACGACCACAATTGAACCCAAAATTCCTGTTTTCAAGTGAGACATTTGTTTGAATTTTGCCCCCATTTCATGACCGTTCTTATCAACTGCAGTTGATAAGTGAGTAACCTGTTTGTTAAGTGAATTTGGCTTCCCCATTGACTTTGCTTGTCAGAAGGTCACAAAAAGGGACACAGCAACGGTCATAAGTATGAACCAGTTGCCAAACTTCTGAATTTTGATCACATGTTCCTGGGCATGCTACTAAGGTCACAACTCTGACAAACGGTCATAAGTCACTTTTTTCAGTGCCGTTCTAACTTTGAACGGTCACTAAATGAGGACTACCTGTAAGTTGAGGACTTCAATCTCTCCTCCTAAGGCTGTTTGTGGTCCTTGATGATCTTTAAATGTATTACATGTTTTGAACACGTTACAGTTTAAGGTGCAGTGCTGAGAACTGGACGTTATAGTGGAGGCTGGGTCGAATCGACACAGTTTTAAGTGGAATGACGATGATTTGTCGAAACCTAAACATGCCTTTCCCGTTTTGGGGCAACCAGAGTACACTCCTGATCCATAATCATTTTAAATTAGGGGTGTCAATTTCAAGGTCAGGGGTGAAATGCTCCTGGTTCGGACTGGATCGCCCGATCTGGTAGCGATGGAGGCGGGTGGTTCGGAGAACCAGTAGCAAAAATCCCTGCCCACCCACCAATGTCCAGCTGAGCCGCACACTCATCAGAGGCTTTTTTTTTTACTTTTAAAAGCATTTTTTCTACAACCTCTTTGGCCAAAAAAATGCTTTTAAAAGTAAAAAAAAAAAAGCCTCTGATGATCGCGTGGCTCAGCTGTGATCCTCAAAGGCTTTTAAAAGCATTTTTTCTACAACCTCTGAAAAAGTTGTAGAAAAAATGCTTTTAAAAGCCTCTGACGATCCCAGCTGAGTTGCCTGATCGTCAGAGGCATTTAAAAGAAAAAAAAGCCTCTGCCGATCAGGCAACTCAGCTGGGATCGTCAGAGGCTTTTGAAAGCATTTTTTTTACAACCTCTTCGCCGAAGCGGTTGTAGAAAAAGTGGTTTTAAAAGTTTTAAAAAAAAATTGGCCACACCCACCCAGTCACATTACCCACCCCCAAGCCACGCCCACAGAACTGGTAGTAACAAATTTTAGATTTCACCACTGTTCAAGGTCTGTGAAATCTTCCCGGGTTGCCACTGGTTTGCTGTGCGCGCATGCGCAGTGCCTACCAAACACACACTTTGCGCAGAAAAAGGAAGCTTAAGAAGGTAAGTAGAACAGCAAGTTGGGGGAGAACAGCTGTGCCGCATAATTTAGAATATAAATTGTGCAGCACAGCTGATCATTGGAAATACCGGTTCGGATAAATCAGTAGTTTTTTTTTTTTTTTTTTTTTACTACCGGTTCACTGAACCAGTAGCTTTTATTACTACCAGCTCGCCCGAACTGGTGCGAACCGGTAGCATTTCACCCCTGTGTGGGGTGCTTAGATCTGGCCCATGAGGCCCCCCTGGAAATAGTGAAGGACCGGCCCACGGTGCCTCTGCCGGCCCTCCTGGGCTCCGTTTTCGATGGCAGAGGGCTGCAGGACATGGAGCTGGCCACGCCTACCCCGGCCACGCCTACCCTGGCCACGCCTACTTGGCCCCACAAGGTCAAACACAACCCTGATGCGGCCCTCAATGAAATCGAGTTCGACACCCCTGTTTTAAATCAACTGCTTCTTCTCAATTACTGTTGCCAAGATAGAAACAACCCCATTCTACGTTTGTGCATTCGGGTTTTCCGAGCGAAGATATATATATTTTTTTGCCTTGATCTCTGCTCTTCCAACTATTCAAAGCGATTCTAATGGATGGCACAACAGGAGGTGATTATAAATTGCCGGAATATCCCTCTGTGCAATATTGCAGATGCCGAGACCTTCACGCATTCAAAAAGCAATCCAAAACCATGATTTGATGTCGTTGCTGCTGGAGACTGAACCTACCAAACTTCACGTGCTAAATAATACCAGATCGGAAAGTTTTCTGATGTTCCTCATGTAACACATCATTAACATACGAAAGATACAGGAAATGGGAAGAAGTGGGAAGCATGAGCAAAAAGGGCCCACAGCAAACCGAAACGACAGTTGTGTAACGTCCTTTACAGCAGGGGTCTCCAAGCTTGGCAACTTTAAGACTTGTGGACTGCAACTCCCAGAATTCCTTAGGTGGTTGAGGAATTCTGGGAGTTGAAGTCCACAAGTCTTAAAGTTGCCAAGGTTGGAGACCCCTGCTTTACAGTGCAGGTACTCCTCAACCTACGGCCAACAATTGAGACCAACAACCCAGGGGGTTGTTAAGGGATTCACACCTGATTTTAGGACATTTTTTTTTTTTGGCCATAGTGGTGAAAAGGGTCACTGCAGTTGTTCAGTGAATCATGTCATTGAGCGAATCCAACTTCCGCCATTGACATTGTCGGAAGTCTTTCTAGGTGGCTCAGTGGCTAAGACCCTGAGCTTGTCGATCAGAAAAGTCGGCAGTTCGGCAGTTCGAATCCCTAGTATAGGTCTCCTGCATGAGCAGGGGGTTGGACTAGATGACCTCCAAGGTCCCTTCCAACTCTGCTACTGTTATTATTAAGTCAGTGGGGAAGATTGCAAAGGACGATCACATGACCATGGGACGCTGCAATCTTCCTAAATGAGAGGAATTAAATATAAATCATTATTTTTTTCAGTGCTATCGTATCTTTAAATTGTCGCTTAATGAATGAGTATAAGCAGAGGACTACCTACATGTTAGGCCGAAAGAAATGAGGATTAGCCATATTATTATGTAGTGCAGCAGGCAGGCTGGCTACGAATGCCATCTTGCTACCAAAATGGCACCTTGCTACCAAAACAGATCCAAAGATGCTTTTTCAGGAGTCAAATTGGAGACTACAGGAACCAGGAGCACCACTCAGGTGACCCTGAGGACACAGATAAACCTCCAAGTGCTTCAACGACCCTCTAAAAAGGATGCAAATGACCAGCTGTCTGCAAGGAGTATAAATCCTTCCATACACCACTATCTAGTCAAGAGCTGAAGACGCTTCTTGGATGAGAAGTGAAAGGTCTTCAAAAGAAAAAAAACAAGGAAGTCCAGGTGCCTCTTGAAAAAGCACCTTTGGGACAACCATGACCAGGATGACTGAGAATCTCTACAGACTATCATCAGTGTTACTCAAGAATTTCTACAGACTTTTAGCTATACAATTTGGGATGAACGCCCTTTGAATGGTGTGGGAGTAGGAATGGATTTCCAGGGAAAAAACTGCAGACTAAAGAAACCATTTGCACTACTCAGGTGACCCTGAGGACACAGATAAACCTCCAAGTGCTTCAACGACCCTCTAAAAAGGATGCAAATGACCAGCTGTCTGCAAGGAATATAAATCCTTCCATTCCCCACCATCCAGTCAGAGCTGAAGAAGTTTTTGGGATGAGAAGCGAAACGTCTTCAAAGAAAAAAACAAGAAAGTCCAGTTGCCTCCTGAAAAGGCAGCTTTGGGACAACCATGACCTGGATGATGGAGAATCTCTACAGACTTTTAGCTATACAATTTGGGATGAACACCCTTTGAATGGTGTGGGAGTAGGAATGGATTTCCAGGGAAAAAACTGCAGACTAAAAAAACCATTTGCACTACTCAGGTGACCCTGAGGACACAGATAAATCTCCAAGTGCTTCAACGACCCTCTAAAAAGGATGCAAATGACCAGCTGTCTGCAAGGAATATAAATCCTTCCATTCGCCACTATCCAGTCAAGAGCTGAAGACGTTTCTTGGATGCGAAGTGAAACGTCTTCAAAGAAAAAACAAGGAAGTCCAGTTGCCTCCTGAAAAAGCACCTTTTTGGGACAACCATGACCAGGACGACGGAGAATCTCTACAGGCTTTTACTAAAGCTGAAGCTTCAAAAGTAGGTCAGGGTGACTCCCTTAGCAAGTAGAGAGGTGATTTTGCAAGGAAGCGGAAGAGGGCTCCAGCCTTGATTACCAATTATGGGACAGTCCCTTGATGTTACAGCTAAACGGAAAGAAAATGCAGGAGGAGCAGCAAGGGGTTGGTAGGGGATTCAAGGCCAGGACTTGCAGGAGGTTACTACTAACCTTTCCAGCGTGTCTGTGCTGATGTTGTCTCTTCTACAAAATGAAAGGACAAGTTATCAAGAAGGCTAAAGGAACAGAAGTTGCCTTCAAAAACGTTGGGCGCTCCATCACTGGAGGTTTTTAAGAAGAGACTAGGCCAGGGGTGGGCAATTGTGGCTCTTTTACAACCTGTGGACTTCAACTCCCAGAATTCCTGAGATGGCTGTCTCAGGAATTCTGGGAGTTGAAGTCCACAGGTTGTAAAAGAGCCACAATTGCCCACCCCTGGACTAGGCAGTCACTTGTCTGAAATAGGTTCTCTTACTTGAGCAGGGGGGTGGACTAGAAGACCTCCAAAGTTCCCTCCAGCTCTAGTCTATTTTTATTTATTTATTTTGTTAAGCACATATTAGATAACAGATATAAGTATAGACATAATTCTGAATACATGAGATGGATACTAATAAATGGGGACAGTAGGACAGGGACGGAAGGCACGCTGGTGCGCTTATGCACGGCCCTTACAGACCTCTTAGGAATGGGGTGAGGTCAACAGTAGACAGTCTAAGGTTAAAGTTTTGGGGATTTGGGGAAGTAACCACAGAGTCAGGTAGTGCATTCCAGGCATTGACCACTCTGTTGCTGAAGTCGTATTTTCTGCAATCGAGTTTGGAGCAGTTTACCATAAGTTTGTATCTATTGTGTGCTCATGTATTGTTATGGTTGAAGCTGAAGTAGTCATTGACAGGTAGGACGTTGTAGCAGATAATTTTGTGTACTTAGATCATACCAAAGGCGGCGTAGTTCTAAGTTGTCTAAGCCCAGAATTTCAAGCCTGGTGGCATAAGGTATTCTGTTGCAAGCAGAGGAGTGGAGGACTCTTTTTGTGAAATATCTCTGGACACTCTCAATTGTATTAATGTCTGATATGCAGTGCAGGTTCCAGACAGATGAGCTGTATTCGAGAATTGGTCTGGCAAATGTTTTGTATGCTCTTGTTAGTAGTGTAATATTACCGGAGAAGAAGCTATGCAAGATTAGGTTTCCAAGTCTTAATGCCTTTTTGACGATGTTGTTACAGTGGGCTTTGGCACTTAGATCATTAGATATGAGTACTCCAAGTACTACTTGACAGAGTGAGGGTTGTCTACAAGGTCCCGTCCACTCAGCTGGTATTTTGTGTTCTGATTCTTTTTGCCAATGTGTAAGACAGAGCATAGGGACGCGGTGGCTCAGTGCCTAAGAGGCTGAGCTTGTCGATCGAAAGGTCGGCAGTTCAGCAGTTTGAATCCCTAGCGCCGCGTAACGGAGTGAGCTCCCGTTACTTGTCCCAGCTTCTGCCAACCTAGCAGTTCGAAAGCAGGTAAAAAATGCAAGTAGAAAAATAGGGAACACCTTTGGTGGGAAGGTAACAGCATTCCGTGTGCCTTTGGCGTTGTCATGCCAGTCACATGACCATGGAGACGTCTTCGGACAGCGCTGGCTCTTCGGCTTTGAAACAGAAATGAGCATCATCCTCTAGAGTGTTCACCACACAAATTCAGAATTTAACTATTCACTGCTAAAGTGATGGGTCACCATCATAACATTATAGATCAAAGCTGTTCCAGAACTGTTTTCCAACTTCCCAAGAGTTTCCTTTTACTAAAAAAAACAAACAAAAAAAAAAAAACCTGGTTTCTGGTTTTCCCCTTTATCCTCAAATTGCTTTAGAATTTCTTTCAAATTTCTTTCAAGATTACTTAATTGTTCTAAAATGTTGACCTGAAAAGTTCTATTCTAAAGCTCTCTCTGCCTTCTGATCTTCTATGAGACCTGCATTTATTGACCCTTTTGCATCATCATCATCATCATCATCATCATCATCATCATCATCATACCGTTTTCCCCAAAATAAACATCCCCTGATAATAAGCCCAATTGGGCTTTTGAGTGCATGGCAATAAGGCCAAGCACTTATTTCAGGGTTCAGAAAAATATAAGACAGGATCTTATTTCTGGGGAAACATGGTAATAGTAGGAGTCTTCCAAATAACTCCACTTAAACCTTGTCACAGATGGGCTTTGCCGTTGGTGATTACTTACTGTCGTAATTATCCTTCTGTGATGATAAGAGCTTAGTGCAATTCTACATTTGCTAATAAGGTGATTTTATGCAGACAGCAATCAGACAAACATTTGTTGTTGTTCTTGTTGTTGTTGTTGTCCAAAAAGCAGGAGATAAGGAGACCTTATTTGGCAAGGAAGGACCCAAAGTAAGTCTCTGTGGATTTTACTTCACTAGTCCAGGGGTATGCAACCTTAAACACTTGGAGAGCCATTTGGACCCGTTTCCCACCGAAAAAAAAAACACCGGGAGTCACAAAACCCTTCCCGTGCCTGACTATTTCTTGAGTGCCCATAAAACTAGCATATGTAGTTGAATTAAACGTTGTGTTTTCTTCTGAATCTTTACTTTTCTTGGATTTATCCATGGTTGGCCTACTGGGGGTTGAAAAGCTTAATAAATTGTATGCCGGCGGGTGTCACACATTGGCGCATATTTTGAGTGACAGGGAGCCGCAGCAGAGGGGTGAAAGAGCCACATGCGGCTCCAGAGCCGCAGGTTGCTGACCCCTGCACCAGTCATGGCCGACTATAGGGGGAGGTGCTCATCTCTATTTCAAGACCATTGAGTCAGCTCTGTCTGAAGATATTTTTGGGTTTGGTCAGGTGGCCAGGATGATGTCATGGAGTGCCTTTCCACCAAAGTGGTACCTATTTATGTACTCTCATTGCCATGCTTTTGAACTTCTAGGTTGGCAAGGAGCTGAGGTGAGAATGGGAGCTCACCCCATTGTGTGGCACTCGGGTCTCGAACCTGGGCTGTCAGCTTTCTAGCTGACAAACCCAGTGGGTTTGAGCCACTGAGCCATGGCACCCCTCTCTTTTGCTGAGTAGTAGAAAGAAAAGCCATTCTAGGATTTCTTCTCATCAACTGCTGCGAGAAGGAATCCCGAAGAATACTCTAAAACAAATATGTCTGTATAAAGCTGAACAAATATATGATAGATCTGCACTGATATATGAGTGCAGATCTATCACAAAAGCCTCCCAAAATAACTCCACTTAATCCTTGTCGCGGATGGGCTTTGCCATTGATGATTACTTACTGTCCTAATTATCCTTCTGTGATGATAAGAGCTTAGTGCAATTCTATGTTTGCTAATAAGGTGATTTGATGATTATTGTCAGGCTTGCAGACAGCAATCAGACAAACATTTGTCATTGTTGTTGTCCTGAATGGCAACACCTTCGTTTAAACAGTTCAGGGCTGGAAATATGAAAAGGTCTCCAAAAGGAACAGAAAAGTCTTCATTTTAACCAGAAAGGTGATAATGGTGGTGGAACCTCAGGAAAGTTGTGAAATGAGTCCAAAAAGCAGGAGATAAGGAGACCTAATTTAGCAAGGAAGGACCCAGACAGATGAGAATCTGGAGCTGATATTGTCACGAACACCAAACTAAGTTTTGCAACTGTTTGAGTGAATTGACTGTTGTACAAGTGGAAGTCACCATCTCCCCTGGATCAGGTGAGACATCAATTATTCCTGGTAGGACTTCTTGTAGGATGCTTCATGTCTTGCACAAGCCTGGAGTTGACATAGATTCTGGGTTTGTTTCCCTATTCCAGGGGTCGTCAACCTTAAAAACTCAAAGAGCCACAAAGGTCTTAACTGGAAGCCCCCTCCCTCTTCAATTCTAGAGCCAACTGGAAGTCCGATTCCCCCCACCATAGAGTCTCTTCCTAGCACGGCGTCCTTTTTCCTCTTCCTGTCCTAACTGATAGCTCTATCAATTGTGACTGGAAAACCTGCCCCTTGCCACAGAGTCTCTTCCTGGTGCGCCGTGCTTTTCCTCCCCATAACCGGAAGCTCTACTCAAAATTGTGGCAGCAACAGGAAGCCGCAGCAGAGGGATGAAAGAGCCACATTCGGCTCCAGAGCCGTGGGTTGCTGACTCCTGTCCTATTCAGACAACTGCCACATTCCTATAGTTTTGGGTTTGGACTTGGTTCTTGGGGTTATTTTCTAGAATTCTTGAAATAACATGAATAGAATTCCAAAACACCTTACAGCAGCCTGCAG